>NW_007379304.1:18904-58031 GCF_000475195.1 Diaphorina citri | reverse complement strand
GAGTTGGACACTCCTGGGGTAGACTGACTCTGATACGAAATCACGACCGAAAATCTGAAATTACGGGCACGTTTGAGGGACGAAAAAGCTCGAAAATTTGCCCCCGAAATTTTTCTTTTTATCTTCTTCTCATCTTAGTCTTGGCTAGGTTCCAATAAAATGGACACCAGGCGAGGTAGTACCGTGGCTATCATAGTTCTTGTATCAACGAAGGGAAATTCCTGAACGTTGTTGGTTGATGTGACCCCAAAATATCTACCTAGTCTACCCTATTCTAGTAGAGACTGTATAGAAAGTTGCGGGTTTTGACATTGTAACCTCAGAAGCTCAGAACTAGGTCGTACGACTGCGGTTCGAGTACTACAGGAGCGACAAACAAATTAGTAGCTTAATTCCAAGGTAGACTTTTGTAAAAGCTTTGCTTCAAAACTCAAACAATACAGCATCTTTCATGTCAAAGCCTAAACAGATGGGTAATATTCTCAAATGGGTATTTTCACAGCCTACGTACAGATTTTACCAAATGAAAATAACAAGCTCTTCTGAGTCATGTACTTAGTGACCTACTTAGAACGACTGAGACGAAAATAATTATTAAATTTACATTTCATCGACAAAGTTATGTACCTAATCTTTTTAACAGAATCCCCTATAGGACCCATCAGGAATTTGAGACGCAATTCTTCAATTCGTATAGAGGTGACATTTCGATTCTGAGAAAGAGAGACTAAAGTTCACGTCACGATTCAAAAGTCGAAACTGAAAAAAAGAGTTTCTTCGATTCAGACTTCAGAGAACACATTATTTTTAGTTGAAATTCTCAGCTCACACTGTATATAATTGTATTGTACGACACACTATTTGCTATGCTGTAATAGGTACACCTGTCGGGAAACATACGTTAGAGCACACACACATGCAGACACTGTAGAAGTGTAGAGCAAAAGATATAATGGCTGAGTTCTATCGAGCTATTGAGACTATAATTTAAGCCACAAGATCTCATCCTAAGTTTACAAGTTCGTAATTTAAAACTTTCAGCCTAACCAGGGCCAGAATAAGACCTACCAACAACCAAAGAAGAATTAAGGGGCCAAAATCAAGAACGGACTAACCCACAAAATCAGATTTTTTTTACTAAGCTCGAGCTATTGAGACTATAATTTAAGCCACAAGATCTCATCCTAAGTTTACAAGTTCGTAATTTAAAACTTTCAGCCTAACCAGGGCCGGAATGAGACCCACCAAACCTACCAAAGATGAATTGAAGGGCCAAAATCAAGAACGGACTAACCCAAAAAACCGATTTTTTTTCCGAAGCCACAGTCTGAAACGCACTCTATCCACTAGTAGAGGAACTATAGCAATATCAGCTGTAGTTTAGAATAGAAGTTTGCCCCTACGCCTGATGAAGGCTGTGTTAAGTTACATCATTTTCCACACGCCAAGAAAGGACGAGAATGGCCTATCTCAGCCCAGTACATAAACACACCCTAAGCCTCGGAATGGGCTTTTTGTTTAAGGAGTTCTCCCGACTTTACATCGTCCCTGATCTTGCAGTATAGCCACCCTCTTAGGTAGGTACATAGCTACTGATTTTCTCTAATCACGATCGAATAAACTACGGGCTAAAAAATTCCCGGAGGGACGGACCCAGCTTGTTGTTTAAGGAGTTCTCCCGACTTTACATCGTCCCTGATCTTGCAGTATAGCCACCCTCTCCTACTTTATGATATTAATATTTTAATATATTAGCAACTTATTATAGCAGAGGTATAACTTGCTGCGAAACTTTTCTAACCATACATGAAAATGTGCAGAATGAACGTGCTCTCAGCTCTCTCCCGACAACAGAACTCTTATTTATGTCCCTCCCTTCTCTCTTCTACTCTTTCTCCCTTATTTCTCTTTTTCTCCCTTTGTCTCTTAGTCTCTTGTCTGATTTTTTTTTTTGTTTTCTCCCTCTTACATTCAGTTTCCTCCTTTCTACTTTTCTCAGTTTTTCTTTGTCCAATTTCTCTATTTTCTCCTTTTCCAACTTTCTTCCCTCTTATTTATGTCCCTCCCTTCTCTCTTCTACTCTTTCTCCCTTATTTCTCTTTTTCTCCCTTTGTCTCTTGTCTGATTTTTTGTTTTCTCCCTCTTACTTTCGCTGTTTCCTCCTTTCTACTTTTCTCAGTTTTTCTTTGTCCAATTTCTCTATTTTCTCCTTTTCCAACTTTCTTCCTTTTTCTCCCTTCTGCTTTTCTGCTTTTTCACACCGACTTTCTTATTCATGATCTCTCTCCTACGTCCTCTCTTTTTCTCATTCCTATTCTCATCCCCTCTATACATACTTTCTCCCTTTCATTTTCTCTTATACTAACTTCTTCCATCCACTTTTTCCTTTTCTTCTCCATACTTTTCTGCTTTTCTCAATCTAACTCTCTCCATTTTTCTCCTTCATATGTCTACTTCTTTTTTAATTCCTCCTCTTTTCAGTTCCCTTCTTCCTTCTCTTTAACACCTCCTCCCCTCTTCCTTTCTTTCCGATGCTCACCACCCCTCCATCCCAATTTACATTTAGTTCTCCTCCCCTACATCTCTCCCTCTTTCCTAACACCCAAACCCCCCCCCTCTCCCGCTCACCATATGAAATAACAGCTATACACCCACCCCAATTTACATCAGTCCCCACCCATTTTCTCGCTCCTTCTTTCATACCAAGCAATCCTACCCTCCCTCTCTCTCCCCTCCCTGGCTCACATACGAAATAATTGCTACGCCAGATGCTTTTAAAGTTTTTTTTTACACCTATTTTCTTATTCTTCGTTTGGTGTGTGTGTCGAAAATTTAAAATTTAAATTTCTCCTGTTACCCAAGCTTAGAGAGGGTACCGTTTTGGAAAATGTGCTTTTTTGTCGGCGAAAAAGTGTTAATTATGTGCGAAGGAAATTATGAGGATTTTTTTTTACCTTTTTTTCCTCTGAAATGCATAAATTAGGGACCTAAGGGTAGGTAGATACTTTTTTTACCTCTACATACCTACCTGAGATGTGGTCGGATTTAGAATTTAAACGTCCTGTTAAAATTAAAATTAAGTGGATTTATGATAGGGCTTTATCTAAACCAGGTGTGCACAAACTGTGGCCCGCCAGCTCCTTTCGTGCGGCCCGCGAGCTCATTCCGATTTTTAAGAAAAAATCAGAAACAAAAGACTTTTAAAAATGTGAAGAAAATAAAAATTCTGGTTTTTAAGAAAAAATCAAAAACAAAAGACTAAAAATGTGAAGAAGAAAAAAAGAATGTGTTGAAAGGATTTTTATTATCATTTTGACAGGTTGTAGATCAAATTCTTCAAAAATTTCGCCTGCGGCGCTCTATTTTATTTTGCTCCTTTTATAGCAGAGCTTCAATGTGAGGTGGGTCATTTAGTTCCTAGTCGCATTAACTGGCTCCTTGACTGGCCTAAGTGCACTCCAAAAATAGCCACCAGCACGTGTTATCCCAGACAATTGTCAGCTCCCATGGCGTAGTGGTCACTGCGCTCGCCTTGCACGCGGGAGACCCGGGTTCGATTCCCGGCGGAGTCAAGAAATTTGTATCATGCAAATGATTGATACCGTGACTGGCTGTTGCGGGGCCCACTCAGGAAAATGAGTAGCTATGTAATATAATGCGCATATTAGCGACCGGTGCCAGCATGGTAGGTAAACATTGGATTTTAGGATTATTGAGATATTGATAGATTCTGACGTAACTTTGTGAAGATTCATCTTGAAAAGAAGAACACAATAACTTTTACTCTTCACAGTTGGGGGAAAATCCTACAATGCTGCAGTGAGCACCAAAGTTGTGACATAATAACACAAAGAAACTGCATTTACATTTTTTTTTTTTATCCCAGACAATCACAAATTTGTAGATATTGCAATATATGTCTTACCAAAAAACCAGGTGTGTACAAACTGCGGCCCGCCAGCTCCTTTCCTGCGGCCCGCGAGCTCATTTCGATTTTTAAGAAAAAAATCAAAAACAAAAGACTTTTAAAAATGTGAAGAAAATAAAAATGTGTTATGTGTTAAGAGGATTTTTATTATTTTAAAAGGTTGTAGATCAAATTCTTCAAAAATTTCGCCTGCGGCGCTCTACTTTATTTTGTTCCTTTTAGCAGAGCTTCAATGTGGAGAAAAAATGTGTTGAAAAGAATCTAAGAATTAGGTAGGTACCTCGAAAATTAATTCTTGACAAGCTTCAGATACATACTTTATGAAAAAATTGCCTGAGGCATAGTAGATTTTGAACTTTGATCAGGCTGCGTTTCTGAAAGGTGGCACAAAATTTTCAGAAAATTGCCTTCGGCGCTATAATTTACTTTCTGGTTTTTTGTGTGGTAAATTAGCTAAAAAATATGTCAAAACTGATAAATTTCGGGCACATTGTTTTTGAAAGAAAAAAAAAATTGCCTGCGGCGCTATCTATCTTGTTTCATTTTCATTAAAACGAAGGGAGGGCGTAAGTACCCCCCACCCCCAAGATCAGATGCCGCCGCGCCTACAAATGAATGCGTTCCGCGGCCAACCTTTTAAATAAGGTCTAATGCGGCCCGCGGTCACTTTGAGTTTGTGCACCCCTAATCTAAACTGGTATAGATATTGCAATATACAAAATAGTATGTATTACGTCAGACTTCACGCACAATTTCAAGTAAAAGATCACATTCCTAACAAACTCGGAAGAAAATGAGGGTTGAAAAGAAAATGGCTTTTCTATGAATCAATTTAGAAAAAAAAGTAGATAAAAAAAGAAATTCTTCGGAAATACTGATCAATTCATTGTAAAAACCAGATAGCATAATAGCAGTGATAGTGTATCATGATATCATCAGAAAATTGACAGACAACTCAATACATTCACATCTCATTTGGCACAATCAAGTAGACCGAAATAATCAAAACTTTTGCGCCAGAGGAAATGACATGGAGAGAACATAGTAACACACAGAGAAATATATAACAAATGGAGTCTAAAATCTCGACTGTACAGTGTACAAATACAAACATTAACAGAGAACTAGGATATTGAAAGAAACATAAATATACAAAAATATAGTGTATCATGATATCATCAGAAAATTGACAGACAACTCAATACATTCACATCTCATTTGGCACAATCAAGTAGACCGAAATAATCGAAACTTTTGCGCCAGAGGAAATAAAAAACGACATGGAGAGAACATAGTAACACACAGAGAAATATAACAAATGGAGTCTAAAATCTCGACTGTACAAATACAAACATTAACAGAGAACTAGGATATTGAAAGAAACATAAATATACAAAAACATACTACAGTCGAACCTGGATATCAGAGAAAACTTCGATATAAGAGAATTTTTTTCTGGCCCAAGGTAATCGATTTACCTCTATATATGAGAATTCTCTGCCTCGTACCTCTATGTAAGAGAATCCCCTTACCTCGTACCTCTATGTAAGAGAATCCCCTTACCTCGTACCTCTATGTAAGAAAATTTGTCCAAAAGTCACATTATAAGAGAAACTGGATTTAGTGGAAACCTGGATATAAGAGAAAAAAGGTCGGTCCCCTGGATTCTCTTATATCCAGGTTCGACTGTATATGATACAGCGGAGAACCCTACAGAGTAATAATGTATCATGGAAATAAGCAGAAGAAAAATAAATACATATACTTGTATAAAAAACAAATAAACATCAGCAATTTATGGAGTAGACCAGGCATGGCAAACTTGCGGAGACGGGGCTGTATGCGGTCCGCTGAGCCCTATTGTGTGGCCCGCTCCCAAATCTAGGTCCTCAAGAGTACAAAAATGCCATGGCAAACAAATACACATTTGAAACTATGTACTCAGGAAAGCTTCGAGACAGTTCAAGAAAAAATACATTTCTTTCCTTTCTGTAGGATAAAGAAAGTAAAAAGCCTAAAAAATGGCCCGATACGCTAAGTCTGAGTTGGACACTCCTGGGGTAGACTGACTCTGATACGAAATCACGACCGAAAATCTGAAATTACGGGCACGTTTGAGGGACGAAAAAGCTCGAAAATTTGCCCCCGAAATGTTTCTTTTTATCTTCTTCTCATCTTAGTCTTGGCTAGGTTCCAATAAAATGGACACCAGGCGAGGTAGTACCGTGGTTATCATAGTTCTTGTATCAACGAAGGGAAATTCCTGAACGTTGTTGGTTGATGTGACCCCAAAATATCTACCTAGTCTACCCTATTCTAGTAGAGACTGTATAGAAAGTTGCGGGTTTTGACATTGTAACCTCAGAAGCTCAGAACTAGGTCGTACGACTGCGGTTCGAGTACTACAGGAGCGACAAACAAATTAGTAGCTTAATTTCAAGGTAGACTTTTGTAAAAGCTTTGCTTCAAAACTCAAACAATACAGCATCTTTCATGTCAAAGCCTAAACAGATGGGTAATATTCTCAAATGGGTATTTTCACAGCCTACGTACAGATTTTACCAAATGAAAATAACAAGCTCTTCTGAGTCATGTACTTAGTGACCTACTTAGAACGACTGAGACGAAAATAATTATTAAATTTACATTTCATCGACAAAGTTATGTACCTAATCTTTTTAACAGAATCCCCTATAGGACCCATCAGGAATTTGAGACGCAATTCTTCAATTCGTATAGAGGTGACATTTCGATTCTGAGAAAGAGAGACTAAAGTTCACGTCACGATTCAAAAGTCGAAACTAGAAAAAGAAAAGAGTTTCTTCGATTCAGACTTCAGAGAACGAGGCGGGTATTACCGAGAAATTATTTTGACAACCCGTTTTGATATTGACAAAGGTCCTGACAAGTTACGCAGTAAGTTCGTCCACCCAACTGACCCAAACCAACCATCTACAGAAGGTAAATATTCTCAATAATTGTGCTTACGAGGCTGAATGCATCCCGAAACAATAAGCGCAGCGGCACGTAATGTTCTAGTCGATCACTTGTCCAGATACCAACCACGCTCAACGATCCTTAACTTCAGTAAATCTTCGGGAACTTAAAGCAAGGACCCTGCACGTTTGAAGCAGAAGAATTAGATGCAGTGAAAATGCACTGTCTGCACCACTCGCGAGAAGAGCCTCATATTTCACCCGATAATTATACGGTACCGCAGCGGCACGTAATGTTCTAGTCGATCACTTGTCCAGATACCAACCACGCTCAACGATCCTTAACTTCAGTAAATCTTCGGGAACTAAGAGCAAGGATCCTGCACGTTTGGAGCAGAAGAATTAGATGCAGTGAAAATGCACTGTCTGCACCACTCGCGAGAAGAGCCTCATATTTCACCGAATAATTATACGGTAAGTGGGTTGAAAAGAAAATGGCTTTTCTATGAATCAATTTAGAAAAAAAAGTAGATAAAAAAAGAAATTCTTCGGAAATACTGATCAATCCATTGTAAAAACCAGATAGCATAATAGCTTTTGTAAAAGCTTTGCTTCAAAACTCAAACAATACAGCATCTTTCATGTCAAAGCCTAAACAGATGGGTAATATTCTCAAATGGGTACATATTTCCACAGCCTACGTACAAATTTTACCAAATGAAAATAACAAGCTCTTCTGAGTCATGTACTTAGTGACCTACTTAGAACGACTGAGACGAAAATAATTATTATTAAATTTACATTTCATCGACAAAGTTATGTACCTAATCTTTTTAACAGAATCCCTATAGGACCCATCAGGAATTTGAGACGCAATTCTTCAATTCGTATAGAGGTGACATTTCGATTCTGAGAAAGAGAGACTAAAGTTCACGTCACGATTCAAAAGTCGAAACAAGAAAAAAAAGAGTTTCTTCGATTCAGACTTCAGAGAACAGAGAGGCGGGTATTACCGAGAAATTATTTCGACAACCCGTTTCCCGTTTTGATATTGACAAAGGTCCTGACAAGTTACGCAGTAAGTTCGTCCACCCAACTGACCCAAACCAACCATCTACAGAAGGTAAATATTTTCAATAATTGTCCTTATGAGGCTGAATGCACCCCGAAACAATAAGCGCAGCGGCACGTAATGTTCTAGTCGATCACTTGTCCAGATACCAACCACGCTCAACAATCCTTAACTTCAGTAAATCTTCGGGAACTTAAGAGCAAGGATCCTGCACGTTTTGAGCAGAAAAATTAGATGCAGTGAAAATGCACTGTCTGCAGCACTCGCGAGAAGAGCCTCATATTTCACCGGATAATTATTATACGCCTTGCTAGTGACAAAGATACAGTTACCCTGTCTCCTACAACCCCTAGACAAGATATACAAGGACTGTAAAGAAATGGGAACACAGAGCACAAAAAATACACGAAGGAAACTGTTTGGAGTCAAAATGTTTCAATGAAATGTATTTTTTTCCAGGGATGTTCAGGTTTTGATAGGGAAAAGTTGAGACGTTTTTGATGTGCCAGTAAAAATTTCAAAAGGTCGGGCAAGACATTCATTCATTCTGTTATGGGGTCTGTGTGTTCCATTTAAAAGTTCGTCTTGTTTCTTGATTTTGCTCTTTTCACTTCATTCTTCTTTTCTAACAACTTATTTCTTTGTTATTTTGAGTTCAATAAGGCCAGCCACTCACAGTCAGACTGTCTTACCGACCTAGTTGTGAGCATGAGTGTCCGGAATAATTAGGTCTCAGATGCTTCGAGGCAGACAAATTTAACAAGATTTGGTGTTTTACTGTCAAAGTACGGGGCTATTCTATCTCTTTTACAGAACCGAACCTCCTGACTTGATTGTTCCCACATAACACATGACCCTCGAAAGGATTCTCCTGGAAAAGACCCTGCCATTAGGTGCTAGGCACCTTCGTCTGAAGAAAGATGCAAGTTCTCTGATGCAAGATAATAAGTTCTGATCCAGACACTGTTGTGCCGAATAACGTATTGGAAGCGTATATGTTATTGCTCGTTCCATTAACAACTAATACGAACAACATGCTACCTAACATCAATAATTACTAGTTGCTGTTCGCTCTCAATAAAGTTATTGCGCTCAACTTTATCCGTTCTGCGCGTCAAGTTATCTTTTTCTCGGAAAATTCAGCGACACAGTTCGACAAAGTATCGGAAAGTTCAACTTCACAGCAACAGAGGATATAAGTGGTAGCTATACGAGAGTACGTCAAATTGTCAAGTCAAGCAGGTTAGCAGGTAATATTCGGGTCTACGTCTATACAGTTTCTATGGAAAGTAGTATTCGTGTCTTGTGTCTCTATGAAAGCGCGGAACAGAAAGGAGAAAATCAAGTTTGTTGCAGAATTTGAGTGGTTTGACTTCTACAACAGTCAAATTTTCAAGAGCAACAAGAGACCGAGTGCCATGATGGTGTCCCACCTACAATAGAAAAGGAGAGTTTCATGTTGACACTATATTGAGTATGTTGCTGCGAAAACAATACCATAAACAGAAAGTTGATCCAAGAAGTACTTTTTGACCAATCAAACTATAAAGGATCCAATATAGGTTTCAAAACAACAAAGAACCTACCTAATTGTTAACTCAGAAAAAGGTTTTCCTAAAACTCTTGAGAAATTGTTTATAACTAGCAGTAGGTATAATGCTCTCCACCGTTGCCAACATTACTGGACTCTGTGTTTATAACTAGCAGTATAATGTTGGTCAAACATTCGTAATACTGTCATTCCAACTTGGAATGACCCTAACGGCATGCATAGAATATGTTACAAAGCTCTTTGTAGACTTTATGATTATATATTGTACGCCCCCGACTTTATGATGAAGCGATCCGATATGCAATACGCGTTACGTGATAGGAGTAAACGATATTGTCTATGCAAATACACTTGAGTACAGAAATCTGGGACGTATTCACATTGGAATCATTAGATGCTTTATCAGACTTTGGAATGTCACAAGGATTTCCAATGAAAACAGAGCCAACTAGAAACCCAAAGACGATATCTTGAAGACAACAACACAAGCTCTTATACCCACCACTCACACTCAGATCGTCTGTCAGACAGCGGTTTTACACAGACCTAGGGTTGTTGTGGTGGTGGTGGTTGTGGTGGGCATTAGCGTGTACCAAAATGCATTCAGAAATATTGTTAAAACATTCAAAAAGGCTGTCGGAGAAAGGAATGCAAATTGGACAATGGACATGCTTGCAAAATATTCCGAATTTTTGGCCTCGAGTGTATAGAACTATAGGAAGGCCCCCGACTTTATGATGAAGCGATCCGATATGCAATACGCGTTACGTGATAGGAGTAAACGATATTGTCTATGCAAATACACTTGAGCATAGAAATCTGGGACGTATTCACATTGGAATCATTAGATGCTTTTTCAGACTTTGCGGAATATCACGAGGATTTCCAATGAAAACAGAGCCAACTAGAAACCCCAAGACGATATCTTGAAGACAACAACATGAGCTCTTATGCCCACTACTCAAACCCAGATCGTCTGACAAACAGCGGTTTCACACAGACCTAGGGTTGTAGTGGGCATTAGCGTGTACCAAAATGCATTCAGAAATATTGTTAAAACATTCAAAAAGGCTGTCGGAGAAAGGAATGCAAATTGGACAATGGACATGCTTGCAAAATATCCCGAATTTTTGGCCTCGAGTGTATAGAACTAAAGGAAGAAAAATGCAAACTACCAGACCAGATATAGCAGATACTTCTGATATGCAGAACGCATCATCTCANGTACACTCGCATTTACTTGCCTTCAACAATCATTTGATCGGACCGTTACCGGACCTTGACTGGCACTATAGTGTGAATCAGGCTTTACGCGGTCTCGAGCTTTACCGCCACAGAGGTTCCAACTGCCTGACAGCACAGACCGCGGTCTGCGAGACCTGTGGGCCTATCAGACAGTCCTAGCGTGAATGTCAGGCTAGCGGCATTAGAAAATGTGACTCAGCCCCGAAGGTTGGTTCGGGACTAAAATACAATGTGTAAATCTCCTTCACGTAAACAATATGGTGGATAAAATTCCATACTTGCAGCCAAGCCCTCCTGATTACCAGGCGAGCGGCTTGATCACTATACCACCGAATCAGCTCACACTACTTTATGTTGGTCATAGAGCCTTCAGCAGAAATCTACACTGCACTGCACTAAAATAGACTAGTATTACTATTTGAAGATTTACAAAGGAACTACATAGGTACCTACATATTTGATGTTACATAGGTAGGTACCTACATATTTGATTTTGGAGTGAAAATAAAAGTGAAAGTTGTGAATGTAAGGGTATAAAACGCCAGGAGCACTAGACGAAATCTCAAGAAACATGAGAAAGGGTTTGAAAATTTCACACATGAGTTTACCTTTGCTACTTTATGTACCTGATGGCAATGAAAGTGAAAACAACAACAACAACAAAGACGAGGAAGAGAAAGAGAGAGAGTGAGTGAGAGACAAAAAAAATTTCCGGAGGGGCGGACCCAGCTTGTTGTCACTTTACTTTGGTGCTGACTCTGAAAATTTGGAATCGGTAGATCTTACCTCTATATAAGAGAATTCTCTACCTCGGATCTCTATGTAAGAGAATTTGTCCAAAAGTCACATTATAAGAGAAACAGGATTTAGTGAAAACCTGGATATAAGAGAAAAAAAAGGTCGGTCCCCTGGATTCTCTTATATCCAGGTTCGACTGTATATGATACAGCAGAGAACCCTACAGAGTAATAATGTATCATGGAAATAAGCAGAAGAAAAATAAATACATATACTTGTATAAAAAATAAATAAACATCAGCAATTTATGGAGTAGACCAGGCAAGGCAAACTTGCGGAGACAGGGCTGTATGCGGTCCGCTGAGCCCTATTGTGTGGTCCGCTCCCAAATCTAGGTCCTCAAGAGTACAAAAATGCCATGGCAAACAAATACACATTTGAAACTATGTACTCAGGAAAGCTTCGAGACAGTTCAAGAAAAAATACATTTCTTTCCTTTCTGTAGGATAAAGAAAGTAAAAAGCCTAAAAAATGGCCCGATACGCTAAGTCTGAGTTGGACACTCCTGGGGTAGACTGACTCTGATACGAAATCACGACCGAAAATCTGAAATTACGGGCACGTTTGAGGGACGAAAAAGCTCGAAAATTTGCCCCCGAAATGTTTCTTTTTATCTTCTTCTCCTCTTAGTCTTGGCTAGGTTCCAATAAAATGGACACCAGGCGAGGTAGTACCGTGGTTATCATAGTTCTTGTATCAACGAAGGGAAATTCCTGAACTTTGTTGGTTGATGTGACCCCAAAATATCTACCTATAGTCTACCCTATTCTAGTAGAGACTGTATAGAAAGTTGCGGGTTTTGACATTGTAATAAGGGTAGTACCGTGGTTATCATAGTTCTTGTATCAACGAAGGGAAATTCCTGAACGTTGTTGGTTGATGTGACCCCAAAATATCTACCTATAGTCTACCCTATTCTAGTAGAGACTGTAGAAAGTTGCGGGTTTTGACATTGTAATAATTATTTTATTTTTAGACATAAGACAACCTCAGAAGCTCAGAACTAGGTCGTACGACTGAAGTTCCTGAACGTTGTTGGTTGATGTGACCCCAAAATATCTACCTAGTCTACCCTATTCTAGTAGAGACTGTATAGAAAGTTGCGGGTTTTGTCATTGTAATAATTATTTCATTTTTCGACATATAAGACAACCTCAGAAGCTCAAAACTAGGTCGTACGACTGAGGTACGTGAGTGTTCCCTGTGTCCGTTTTCTTAAGTAGAATTTTGCAATCCTTTGTCCACACATACTTGTATTTCATTTTCTTAGCTAATTCTTTTGTTTGATGGAAGAGATTATCACATGGGATGCCCTGTATGGAAAACTACCAAAACTCAAACAATACAGCATCTTTCATGTCAAAGCCTAAACAGATGGGTAATATTCTCAAATGGGTATTTTCACAGCCTACGTACAAATTTTACCAAATGAAAATAACAAGCTCTTCTGAGTCATGTACTTAGTGACCTACTTAGGACGACTGAGACGAAAATAATTATTAAATTTACATTTCATCGACAAAGTTATGTACCTAATCTTTTTAACAGAATCCCCTATAGGACCCATCAGGAATTTGAGACGCAATTCCTCAATTCGTATAGAGGTGACATTTCGATTCTGAGAAAGAAGACAATGTGGAGAAGAACATGCATGTAGAAATTGTAATAAAGAGAATGTTGGGAGAGGTTATTGATGAAAAAACGGGTGAAGAGGAAGCGAAGAAGCCAGAGGGCGGGAATATAAGAGGCAATGAACGAGGAGAAGAGGAAGAGGAGGAGATAAATGAGAATCATATTGGAGAAGAGGAGATATTAAGTGGAAATAAGATGAAGAAGAGGAGGAAGTTGATGAGAATGCCAGTGGAGAAGAACGGGGAGTAAGGACAAAGAGGAGAGAATAAAAAAAAAATGAAATAAACTCATAAATAATGAAGATTATAAGCCTTCAGGTGACGATAATAATAAGAATTTAATTTGTTTATTGCTGCTCATATTGTTTCCTAAAAAGTATATCTACTTAATGTACCACACACAGGAACATGATGGACAAGAGAATGAGCAATGAGATGATATAAAATAAACATTTATTTATATTGATAGTTGATAGGCAGAGAATTCAATTGGATAAATATCATCATGATGGAATATTTTAATAGCAAAGTCCCATAACTTTGAATATTTTATTGCGAGTCAATAGAATCTCAAGCTGCTGTCTTGATGTCAATAAAAATGAGTTTTATGCTCATATTTTTCTTCCTAATGATATCCCAGCATTAGACAGATGCTGGCTGCTGGCATAGGAGGAAATATTTCGAGTCAAACAGCCAGAGTGATAAAACAAAAGCATTTTACGGCCCAGACATATTAGATGATGGAGAAGCAAAGGCCGTTGAAGAGAGAGAAATGGAGGAAATAGAAAAACAAGAGAGAGAGGAGAGGGAAAAATAAAACAAACAAAAAAGGCCTTGGATGGACTAACGTTTGGCGTTTAGGGTGGAGTGCATCAGACAATGCTGACATTCCTATACATGTTATGGGTTTTGAGAAGAGCAAATAGAAAACAAGGAAGACCCTGGAAAATAAGGGAAATATAGACTTTATGTCAGTCACGCTCAATCCGTCTGGCAGACCTAAACAGACCGTGGTCTGTCAGGTAGTCGAAACGTGTGTAGTGGGAAAAGCTTCGGACCCAGGTCTCTCAAATTGCCCGACAGACATAGGTTTCAACCTTTTTTCTCCACACACGTTCCGATTGCCTGACAGACGCAGACGGTTTGAGATGGAGTGACTAGCATTATAGCGCACAGAAATAACTTGAACATGAAGCCTAAGTATAGTCTTCACGAGGCTGAGTGCACTGTGCATTCCAAAATAGTCAGCAGCACGTGTTGTTCCAGACTGTTGTGTTTGTTACCTGTCTACAAAATTATGCATTATTAGGCCAACACTGCCAACCACAACACTATTTTAACTTTCTCCACACACGTTCCGATTGCCTGACAGACGCAGACGGTTTGAGATGGAGTGACTAGCATTATAGCGCACAGAAATAACTTGAACATGGAGCCCAAGTAGTCTTCACGAGGCTGAGTGCACTGTGCATTTCAAAATAGTCAGCAGCACGTGTTGTTCCAGACTGTTGTGTTTGTTACCTGTCTACAAAATTATGCATTATTATGCCAACACTGCCAACCACAACACTATTTTAACTTTGGTGACACGTCGGTAACTGGTGCATCGAATATGCCGGTGGCTTTCACATTTTTTGTCCCACAGGATTCAATCTAATTCCTTAAAGTGAATTGAGACCAAACTACCAAAGTTTTCTTTCCCCTCGTATTTTTTGTCTCGCTAAGAAGTCTGTGCACTACATAAAATTTATTTCCAACTTAACAAAAACTTCGTTTACTGCTAGTGTTTTTCCCTCCCTCTGTCAAACGTCAGAATTTTTTTAAGCGCTCTGAATTTATAGTTATCGTGGCGAATGTTTTTTGTTTTATTTTTGTTTCTACTTTTTAGGATTTTTCATGTCGCGGCGTTGTTTGTCATTGTGCTTGTAATGTTCCAATTAGGTTTGTAATGGATGGCCTTGTGAATAATGTTATGGGTTTTGAGAAGAGCAAATAGAAAACAAGGAAGACCCTGGAAAATAAGGGAAATATAGACTTTATGTCAGTCACGCTCAAACCGTCTGGCAGACCTAAACAGACCGCGGTCTGTCAGGCAGTCGAAACGTGTGGAAAAGCTTTCAGGTCTCTCAAATTGTCCGACAGACATATGTAGGTCTCAACCTTTTTCCTCCACACACGTTCCGATTGCCTGACAGACGCAGACGGTTTGAGATGAAGTGGCTAGCATTATAGCGCACAGAAATAACTTGAACATGAAGCCCAAGTAGTCTTCACGAGACTGAGTGCACTGTGCATTCCAAAATAGTCAGCAGCACGTGTTGTTCCAGACTGTTGTGTTTGTTACCTGTCTACAAAATTATGCATTATTATGCCAACACTGCCAACCACAACACTATTTTAATTTCGGTGACACGTCGGTAACTGGTGCATCCAATATGCCGGTGGCTTTCACATTTTTTGTCCCACAGGATTCAATCTAATTCCTTAAAGTGAATTGAGACCAAACTACCAAAGGACTTTCTAGAGCTGCTGCAGGTGAATTTTAGAGAAACTGAAGAGGTTGAAATATACCAGTGAGGGTGCTTCGAGGTTTCATCAAGGCCCGGGGATAGCAGCTTAACTCCAAACACAAAAAGCCCACTCCGAGGCTTAAGTGTGGGGGCGAACAGCCCTGAAAGTTTTCTCTCCCCTCATATTTTTTGTCTCGCTAAGAAGTCTGTGCACTACATAAAATTTATTTCCAACTTAACAAAAACTTCGTTAACTTCGTTCACTGCTAGTGTTTTTCCCTCCCTCTGTCAAACGTCAGAATTTTTAAGCGCTCTGAATTTATAGTTATCGTGGCGAATGTTTTTTGTTTTATTTTTGTTTCTACTTTTAGGATTTTTCATGTCGCGGCGTTGTTTGTCATTGTGCTTGTAATGTTGTTCAATTAGGTTTGTAATGGATGGCCTTGTGAATACTTTCTGAATGTGTTCCCCAAGCCTGTCTGTAATTTCGTATTTTGGAACATTAGTTTTATTTATTTGGCGTAGTTTGACTGTTTCGTTATAGCGCATTGTTTTTATTTTAGTGTAGTTTGACTATTGCTGCTATTATAACGGCTATGTTATGTTCGTAAAGAGTTTTCTTGTGATTTTAAAACTTTTACGTCACCAACAACCTGCAACTACAAAGTATTGTCATAATTATAGGTACCTATTAAAGAATCAACAAACTTGCTTAAAGTAGCTACCTCAGTATATTTTTTTTTTCCAGGAATATCATTTCATTTGACATTATGATCTGTGTAGCTACTAATTAATTCAGCTTTAGAGTTTAGATATAAACATGATCAAACATAATAACAGATTGACGGAAAAATAGAAAATCTATCTTACTTCCAATTTAAGTAGGGGACATTGACGTATTTTCAATATTTAAACAGGAGACACTGGGAGCATTGAAAGAGATGATACGATTCTATATTCTAACAACTCAAGTGACACGCTTGAAAGCTTAAACGTAAGAAAATAACCAGCAAACTAGATATAAATATGTAGGTAGGTACTACGAAAATATAAACATGATCAAACATAATAACAGATTGACGGAAAAATAGAAAATCTATCTTACTTCCAATTTAAGTAGGGGACATTGACGTATTTCCAATATTTATTATACAAGAGACACTGGGAGCATTGAAAGAGATGATATGATTCTAATGTTAACAACTCAAGTGACACGCTTGAAAGCTTAAACGTAAGAAAATAACCAGCAAACTGGATATAAATATGTAGCTAGGTACTACGAAAACGTAAGATGAAGGAAAGTATATATAGTTCTGTGAGATCCTAAAACACCTATGAAGAATTTAAAGCATTTTGTTTAAAGCTTTAAAGGGTCGTACAAAAAAGAAAAACAAGTTAAATGTCAAAAATATATGACATTGAAAAGGCAAGAACCTATCTACAGCACAGTCGATTGCCCACAATAAGGACCCCTGTGAAACCCAAAAAGTTCGATAAATGATCCTGTCGTTGTGGAACCTGAATATCAGGATTTCCCATAAAATAAGAAACAGCATGCTGAAACATACCCCTACTTGTATTCTACACATGGCTTTGCTAACAAGAGTAGGAATTAAAGTTCAAGTACATACAGTAGGTATTTAAATACTTAAAAATCAAGTCTTTGTTGAGAAATGTTCCCCCCATCTCTCGGAAACGCGGAAACTCTCAAGAAGTTTCACAGGCTTTCAGGATCCGCAAAAACTTCCACGCAATGCCTTTCGAGTTTTTCATGGAAAACTTGAAATCTTGAAAACAATCAAACAAAACCGAGATAAACATGAAGCCAAACAGTTAAATACACATTTCGTATTCACAGATCTTCAATTTGAATGCTTGAGGCTTTCTTGAGTGATGGGGGGGATGAGAAAATACTGAGAAGGCATGTAAGAATTGTGTTGGAAAATAAAATCTCCCCACAGCCTCCTAATTTTATGAATATAATTTTTCGAACAGTAGGAACTTATTTATATGTATAGGTATTATACGTTTAATGTGTGGTTCAGTGAGTTGTAGAAATCACTTGGGCCAGCCACTCATGCTCGGACCATCATTCTAGTCTTACGCGGTCTCGAGCTTTACCGCCACACAGGTTCCAACTGCCTGACAGACCGCACCGAGATAAACATGAAGCCAAACAGTTAAATACACATTTCGTATTCACAGATCTTCAATTTGAATGCTTGAGGCTTTCTTGAGTGATAGGGGGATGAGAAAATACTCAGAAGGCATGTAAGAATTGTGTTTTGGAAAATAAAATCTCCTCACATCCTCCTAATTTTATGAATATTATTTTTCGAACAGTAGGAACTTATTTATGTATAGGTATTATACGTTTAATGTGTGGTTCACAGTGAGTTGTAGTGTAGAAATCTAGGCCAGTCACTCATGCTCGGACCATCTAGTCTTACACTCGTATTTATGAGCAAGAATGATCGTTCTTAGATCAGTTTCAAGTCAAAATTGACCAATCAAATGCCTTGAGACTATGCTTAGCACAAACTTAAGAGCCAGCATTTTGTTCATAAATATGGGTGTTACAGATCGCGGTCTCGAGCTTTACCGCCACACAGGTTCCAACTGCCTGACAGACCGCGCTCTGCAAGACCGAGACCTGGGCCTATCAGACAGTCCTAGCGTGAATGTCGAGCTAGTGGCATTAGAAAATGTGACTGAGCCCCGAAGGTTGGTTCGGGACTAAAACACAATGTGTAAATCTCCTTCATGTAAACAATATGGTGGATAAAATTCCATACTTCGGCAGGGATTGCAGCCCAAGCCCTCCTGATTATACCTACCAGGCGAGCGGCTTGACCACTACACCACCGAATCAGCTCACACTACTTTATGTTGGTCATAGAGCCTTCTGCAGAAATCTACACTGCACTGCACTAAAATAGACTAGTATTACTGGGTATTTGAAGATTTACAAAGGAAAAAGGAACTACATACCTAGGTACCTACATATTTGAGGATTTTGGAGTGAAAATAAAAGTGAAAGTTGTGAATGTAAGGGTAAAACGCCAGGAGCACTAGAGGAAATCTCAAGAAACATGAGAAAGGGTTTGAAAATTTCACACATGAGTTTACCTTTGCTACTTTATGTACCTGATGGCAATGAAAGTGAACGTGTGCGTAATCAATACGAATCAACTTTTGTTTGTATTCCTTCCTTCCCCTCTCCCCCCTTTCATCCGTCTTCCCCTCTATCATCCCTCTCCTCCCTTCCCCTCTTCTAGATTAAGATCCAAATTTATGATCTCCTATCAGGGGGGTATCGATCCATTGATTCCGTGCCGGCAACAGAGTGGACTTAAAAATGGCGGAACGAAGTGAGTTCCAA
Source organism: Diaphorina citri (assembly GCF_000475195.1). Lineage (NCBI taxonomy): Eukaryota > Metazoa > Arthropoda > Insecta > Hemiptera > Psyllidae > Diaphorina > Diaphorina citri. Next base: position 38,977 of record NW_007379304.1, on the reverse strand, counting down.
GTTTTCAACTTTTTCTTCCTCTTTGGTCGACTACACCTCTCGAACGGTGTGTCCGATTTTGATGAAATTTGGCAACCATGTTCAATAGTAAAGGACGTTCGTTCGCTTTACGTGGACTCGAACCATCAACCTCCAGATCCGAAGTACACCCCGCTAATCAGCTAACCACTGAGGTTAGTGTTTGGTTAGTCAATTTACCTACCATTAGCCTTGGAGTTGAGTAAATAATATGTGTACCTACAAGATACTACCTTCCCAAATACCTACTATGTACAATATTGTACATACATATACTATAACTTTCTGTCCCTCCCTATTATACGTTCTGTCTACCTCTACTGCCCGTATTTATTTATTAGTCTATACCAAATATCTTACCTACCTACTTATCTCCCTACCCTTTCTATCCGTATTTATCTTCTTATCTGATAATAGGACTCCCTTTCTACCTTACCTGCAAATACAGGATACAGGGTGTAACGAATGTCCGAACCGTATTTATGTTTGTGTCTATCCACAAAAAGTTTCAGAAAACACATACCTAACTATGCACCCTGTATACTCTTATATTTTATGTCTATACCTATTTGATACCTATATATCTGCACCTATATACTTATTTACCTACCTAACACCTATTTACCTATATTTGTTATTTACTTTTCGAACTTTTTCTCTCCCACATGCTGTTTATTTCGGTGTTTTCCACTAAACAATATTTATTAGCCTTTTCTTTTCTTTTTATTCCCTCTCTCTCTCTCTCTCTCTATCAGGCTCTACATTTTGGATGTGAGTTGTTGTGTGTCGGCTCTTATTTACAATCTTATCTAGCAAAGGCTGTGTGGGGAGAGCGATATACAGAAAGTAACAGTGAAGCACATAGCTTCCTCAGTTTTAAATTTATTATTATTTTGTACTAACTTATTTTGTTGGTACACAAACTTGGTAAAACAATTCAAACAATAAAAATCTTTTTTTTTTCAGGATTTTTTCGAGGGGGGGGATGAGAGTCCAAACAGTGATGTACCTTGGGGCTGGGCCCCCTCAGCCCCTCTAAATACAGCCCTGGTATTTACTTATTGCTTCTATGTACAATATTGCCATTATTTGACAAGCGTCCACAGTTATCGCCACAAATGTGAAGTTCCCAGACAAAGGCTGGAATGCTCAAGGGAACTCCAGGTTTAGCAGATGTTGAATGTTTCCTAGCTTGTCCGAAGTACCTATTTGTAAGTACCTATCTATACTTACTTGTATAAGTACCTCTGTAGCAAACTACTTACCTACCTAGGATACGTGGTTCGTATACTCAAAACATTCAGAGCTGTTTGCCCCTAAACATAATAACCTTCAGTAGACGTCTACAACGGAGAACCGACCATCAACCTGGTTCATTTGATCATTTGCTGCTTACACAAACGCTCTTGTTGAAAGAGGGAGGATTGATGGATGAGAGAGGAAGAAGGAGGGGAGGGAATTCAAATGTTACCTATAGGAAGGAAGGAAAAAGGAGGGATAGAAGAAGAGGAAGGAAGGAAAAAGGAGGGAGAGGGGGGAGGTACTACTCTAATAATATAGATATAGAAAGGATGGACAAGGGTGTAAGGAGAAGAGAGGGAAAGAGGAGAGAAGAAGGATATTCTAATGTTAGCAGGGAAGAAATAAGGGAGGGAAGAAATAAGGGAAGAAGGAGTGATAGAGGAGAAGGGAGGGAAGATGAAAGAAAAGGGAGGGGGAAATACTCTAATGATAGGTTGGAGGGAGGGATAGGATGGGGAAGGAGGAGGAAAGTAAAGGGACAGAGAGGGAAGGTACTCTAATGATAGAATCAGCGAACTGGATTTGTTCATTTGTAATTTGACAAGGACTATACAGGGTGTCCCATCAGCGAAGGTCTGGAGAGCGTCTTAAGAGACAAATTAATGAGAAGTATACTTTTTTATAAGGTTTGATGATAGATTGAACTGTAACTGCTAAGATCTTATCGTCCCGAAAGCGTAGAGAAGGAGGACAGGATAGGAGAATAAACTTCCGAAGAATGAACAGATATTCCGAAGAATATCTGTTTAGTATAAAATCCGCACCGGGCGGAAATCGAACCCGCGACCTAGGACTTAGAAGGCAGATGCGCTACCAACCAAGCTAACTAGACTGGCTGAGAAGTATTATTTTTATCTGCTCTCAGAAGCTTAGAAAATGGCTGACGGGGCAGCTACAAATTGGGGTCAGATTTTAATGTATATAAAGGTTATAGTGGTTAATATTGATACCTAGGTATATACCTATTTTGTATGGTTGTATTCTTTTTCCTTATCGGCTCAGTTTCGTGTTTTTATGTTGTCTTCTTCACCATCTACGAATTTCTCTATTGACTACTTAGGTACCTATATCAAGTGTAGTGCAGAACTCACCTTAACAGCAACACTTTGCCTCACTTGAACACGTTAAGACAATGTTTGTTTTCGCCTTCCTAGCTTGTCCGAAGTACCTATTTGTAAGTACCTATCTATACTTACTTGTAAGTACCTCTGTAGCAAACTACTTACCTACCTAGGATACGTGGTTCGTATTAAGCTTAACTCAAAACTCAAAACATTTAGAGCTGTTTGCCCCTAAACATAATAACCTTCAGTAGACATCCACAACGGAGAACCAACCATCAACCCACATCCTTTGGGGCTGTCTAGCTCCTACACATAGCGTACGAGTAGTATAAGGAGGGGAGGGTATTCAAATGTTACCTATAGGAAGGAAGGAAAGAGGAGGGATAGAAGAAGAGGAAGGAAGGAAAAAGGAGGGAGAGAGGGGAGGTACTACTCTAATAATGGGTATAGAAGGGATGGACTAGGGTGTAGGGAGAAGGGAGGGAGAGAGGAGAAGTGTATTCTAATGTTAGCTATACAATAGGAGGGTAGGAAGAAGGGAAGAAGGAGGAATAGATTAGGAAGGAGGGATGAGGAAATAAAGGGGGGGAGGTAAGAATAAAGAAAGGGGAGGGAAGGTACTCTAATGATAGAATCACCGAACTGGATCTGTTCATTTGTAATTTGACAAGGACCATACAGGGTGTCCCATCAGCGAAGGTCTGGAGATCGTCTTAAGAGACAAATAAATGAGAAGTACGTTTTATAAGGTTTGATGATAGAGGGAACTGTAACTGCTAAGGTCTTATCGTCCCGAAAGCGTAGAGAAGGAGGACAGGATAGGAGAATAAACAGATATTCCGAAGAATATCTGTTTAGTATAAAATCCGCAACGGGCGGAAATCGAACCCGCGACCTAGGACTTAGAAGCCTTTAGAAGGCAGATGCGCTACCAACCAAGCTAACTAGACTGGCTGAGAAGTATTATTTTTATCTGCTCTCAGAAGCTTAGAAAATGGCTGACGGGGCAGCTACAAATAATTGGGGTCAGATTATAATGTATATAAAGGTTATAGTGTTAATATTGATACCTACCTATTTTGTATGGGTGTATTCTTTTTCCTTATCGGCTCAGTTTCGTGTTTTTATGTTGTCTTCTTCACCATCTACGAATTTCTCTATTGACTACTTAGGTATATCAAGTGTAGTGCAGAACTCACCTTAACAGCAACACTTTGCCTCACTTGAACACGTTAAGACAATGTTTGTTTTCGCCTTCCTAGCTTGTCCGAAGTACCTATTTGTAAGTACCTATCTATACTTACTTGTATAAGTACCTCTGTAGCAAACTACTTACCTACCTACCTAGGATACGTGGTTCGTATTAAGCTTAACTAGGCTTGCCAAATATCCGAAATGTCGATTCGGGACGCGTCCCGAATTTTTTCTGGGACAAAAACGGAAATTCGGGACAAAACGCCCCAAAATGAAAAACTGAACGGGACGCCGGGACACCCCCTGAAATTCGGGACTGTCCCGACCAATTCGGGACGTTTGGCAAGCCTAAGCTTAACTCAAAACATTTAGAGCTGTTTGCCCCTAAACATAACCTTCAGTTAGACGTCCACAACGCGGAGAACCGACCATCAAACCACATCCTTTAGGGCTGTCTAGCTCCTACACATAGCGTACGAGTAGTATACTGACCCAAGAGGATAATAAGAAAATCCTCCAGTAAAAAATGTTCAGGATTTCTTCAAAGAAGAATTTTTCCTTTTATTAAAGGACCCCAGGATACAGGAGTTGAATTTTTCTCTCTCGTGACGTACTGAGGTAACATATTTTATAAAATGATGGGCGTTTTTACTTTTTTCAATTGGCAACAATACTTAAACCAAGTAAAAAAAAAGAAAAAAAAAATCTGGTGTGAACATCACAGGACTTTCTATTACCTACATTTACGAAATACGTATTTTAAAAAAAAAAAAATAGGTCCAAAATCGACGGCCTACGGCGCCCAATTTCCGACCAAAAATTTTCCATCTTAAAATACTCCCCGTGTGATAAGGAATCATATAAAGTATGAAAAGAAAGTAAAAATTGATTTTTTTTCGAAGTTCGAAGCAACATTGACTTTGGTTGATGTCTGGATGGGTGACTATCCGATTTTTACGAAATTGTTACAGTCGCGTCCTTGGAACATATCGGTATATCATACCAAATTTCATCGCTTTACGACAAACCGCTTTTGAGATATTTTGTTCACAACTGAAGGCTGAAGCTTACAATGATCGTCCGAGGACCCTTGAAGAATTGAAGCACAACATCCGACGAGAAATAGGCAGTCTACCGGTAGCAATGTTGGAGAAAGTAGAGAGAAACTTCAGAAATCGCCTCCATCAGTGTATCGAGAATGGCGGTCGTCATTTGAATGGAGTACCTAATACTGTTCGAAACAACATAAAGTCAAATTTCCAACATTTCTTTATGTCAATCCATCAACAGAAGTCAAAAAAAGTATAACAGATTTTTTTTAATGAACGTTTCAAAAAAGGAAATTGCCGCGGATGCCGCGCCGCATCCTGTATAACTTTCAAGTTTTATTGAAGACTAAATTCCCTACTTACTTCGGTTGGGGTTGAACCCACGTCCTCCAGCTTACCTGACGAGCGTCCTTACCAACACAACCAAACGATTATTATAAGCACCTTTTTTAATCTCGTTATTTATAATGAGCTTACATGTATCCTCTTCCTCCTAACTCTTCAGGTTAGGTAATAATGACGGCTAATTTGTTTTAAAAGGTACCTATAGATATTTTATGTAGGTGCATGGGTACCCACTACCCAGGTTTAAAATGTGTAAGTAGCCAGAAGTAAGTAGCTATTTAAAATGTTTTACATAATGCAAATCGGTTTTTATAATGTTTTCTGTTTCCGAACAGTATTTCCGAACAGTAGGTACTCCATTCAAATGACGACCGCCATTCTCGATACACCGATGGAGGCGATTACGATTACTGAAGTTTCTCTCTACTTTCTCCAACATTGCTACCGGTAGACCGCCTATTTCTCGTCGGATATTGTGCTTCAATTCTTCAAGGGTCCTCGGACGATCTTTGTAAGCTTCAGCCTTCGGTTAGCCTCATAAAACCCCGAGAAGGACACCATAACGAAGACCAAACGTACGCTGCACTGTTATATCAGGATGGGGTATAATATTCCCATGCAGCTGTTGTTTGGATTGAGGTAAGATCTCATCAGTTAACTTTTCTTTCAAAATATGCAATGTAATCATGAGAATATGCAATGTCGTACTTATGAGAATATACAATATAATTCTTAGGTTACTGACAGTATGCAAAGTTAAGGTTACTGACAATCTACAAATCTACATACCTAGTTACATTTTTTTTTTTATCTAGGTACCTACGAGCATAACATCTATCCCTAGATAATCTAGAATCCCTAGGTATTTTCCAAGGAAGTTAATTAAGAACAAAAAATAATTAAATATTTTCTTAATTTCCGTGAACTGAAATAGGTATCTTTTCTCATTTCTATTACGTAGGTAGCGTAGGTAGATTGGTAGGTATTACGAACTGTAGGAAGGTAGAATCGAATAGAATATTGTTACCTACCTACCTTGCGTACAATGTCAGAATGAATCTAGATTCTAGAAAGTACCTACAGGGTCAAGCGGGCGAGGTTTAGGGGAGGGTCAGAGGGAGAAGGAAGTAAATAGGGTGGACAAGGGGGAGGGGCGAGGGAGGTAAATGAGGTGAGAAGGTAGAGGGTAAGAGAGAGAGAGAGAGAGAGAGAGGGGAATAAATGGAGGGAGAGGGAGAAAGAGAGAGAGAGGAATGAATGGAGGGAGAGGGAGAGAGAGAGAGGGAGAAAGATAAATAGGGTGGGGCAAGATAGAGGGTAGGAGGGATGAGATGAGAATGGGACAAACAAAGAGAACAATAGACAATCTAACGAAAGTGGTGAGGAAGAGAGAAAAGGATAAAATGAGAAGATGGGGCAGAGGAGAATAAGGAAATCCAAGGAGAGTAAGAGAGATGGGAGAGAAAAAGATGGGTTGAAATAGTTGAAGGAGAAAAAGAGAGTCGAAACATAGGACAAGAGAAAAAAAAGGAGAAGAAGAAGAAGAAGAAGAAGAAGAAGAAGAAGAAGAAGAAGAAGAAGACGTGAGGGGCTATGAGGAAAAGTGGGGGAAAGATAAATAGGGTGGGGCAAGATAGAGGGTAGGAGGGATGAGATGAGAATGGGACAAACAAAGAGAACAATAGACAATCTAAGGAAAGTGGTGAGGAAGAGAGAAAAGGATAAAATGAGAAGATGGGGCAGGGGAGAATAAGGAAATCCAAGGAGAGTAAGAGAGATGAGAGAGAAAAGGATGGGTTGAAATAGTTGAAGGAGAAAGAGAAAGTCGAAACATGGGACAAGAAAAAAAAAGAGAAGAAGAAGAAGATGTGAGGAGCTATGAGGAAAAGTTAAACAAGTGCATGCGACATTAGTGGATGAGACAGACAGATAAGTGGATAGTGAAGAGAGAAAAGAGAACCTACCTATCAAGAAGAAGAGAGAAAAGAGAACCTACCAAGAAGAAGAGAGAAAAGAGAGCCTATCTATTGTTGTTTTGAGAGAATATTTCTCCTGATTATACTCCTATAATTCCCAAGTATCTACATTTTAAGAACCTACGTGGGCATTTTAGTTCCCAAGACTGGCGGGGGGTAAAGGGACTTTTCAGCCCTATCCAAGCATCAGGATAAACAAGGTATTGTGTTCCTAATAATAATTCCGAGGGTAAACTTCAAGAGTAATAACAAAGTAAACATACCCATGTTATCCAATATCTACATGTACCTAATAGGATGGTCAGAAAGTTGATGTTAATCTTGTAGAAATCTGATGATGGCAGAATCTGTTGTCAGTTGTCAGTATAGGATGTATCTAACTTAAGGAATCTTATCGCTTATCGGTATATTGCCGGATAAACCATTGACCCAGTGAATTTTGGGTAACATAATTATTAGTTTAAATAATAAAAGGTAGGCCATAATCTTATAAATTCCTTTAAATAACAAATGGACATTTTTTTTTTTTTTTTTTTTTTTACCCACCTGGTTCGTTGAAAGAGGTATCTACTTACATAGGTAATAATTTTTCAGCTTTTAAAAACAAAGGAAGCTCATTTTAATTCCCCCTCCCCAAGTCGGCACTGAGTTGAAAAAATTTAATTGAACCTTGAGGGCTTCAAAGCTGTTTCAACTGGTCCCTGGGATTTTTTTTCTCCCTAAAATTTTTAATTGGGAAATAGAGAGAGAGAGAGAGAGAGAGAGAGAGAGAGAGAGAGAGAGTGATAGAGCTTTGTATGGTGTTTTGAACTTGTATTGTAATACTGATACTATTGTAATACTCAGACCTTAGTGTCTGAGTTTTACTTACTTAATACTTATCCGTGTCCAAATGAATTCAGCATGTGAACCTTCAGAATTCTGCAACCGCTATGGCTGCGGGACTGCACGAATAGAGATCACTTTGAGTGCAGGGGCTTTAGACGAGGGGCGAGGGGTGGCTTTAGACGAGGGGCGAGGCGAGGGGTCCACAATAATAGTAGTAGCCTACTGCTGGAGTAAATGGACTTTTCAGTCCTATGCGAGCAGTATAAATAAGCACTATTATTATTATTATTATGTTTTCAGTTTTTGATAATATAGGACGAGTATTATTGATGTGATTTTATAAATGGAACAAGAAGTACAAACCTTTAAAAAAATTGTAATACCAATAATATCCTCACAACAGGCCAAGACGCTAAGAGCACACACATCACACAAATCCAAGTTTAAAATTTGAAAAGAACTTCAACCCCCACCGGGTATTGAAGCCGTGAGTGTAACACTCCCTCGCCCACACAAGTTACCTTGGTAAAAAATATTGACTTCAGTTTTCCAATGATACCTAAACAGCTCTTCAAACCCTTCTATTTCCGTACCAAAACATAAAACCCTTCTTCTTTCTATTTCCGTACCAAAACATAATCTTCTGTTACTCAGAATTCAGAATTATAAATAAAATCTGTCCAAGTGTTAGCTTTTTTACAAGAGCTCAATTGAAAGTCAAAATCGGGTAAAAAGGTGTTATCAAACCAAGGGGGGATATCTCTGGAGTATCCATCTTCTTTGAATCTGCTGAACTTGTCATAACTTGTCTAATTACAAGTGCGGCTGCCCACTGGACGTTTCAAAAAAGGAAATTGCCGCGCCTCACCCTGTATGACCACAGTTCCTAATAAAGTAGGTGGTAGCCTGCTGATTTGAACAGATAGTAAGTCTTACTCGAGTAGTATCCTCTCTGTCTCTCTCTCACTTTCTTACCTCAATTTATCGTGGTAAGTATAAAAGTCCAATTTCTAGTCTTACCTGAAATCAGAACAAAAATAACAAAATTTATTCTGAAAGCTCTAAAAAAGAATTAGCTTACAAGGCTGAAAGTGGAAAGCTCTAGAAAGAACAAACCTACCTATAAAGAAAAACTTTTAGAACAGAGGTTCGGTAAAGTTTGAAGTTTTCAATAACTCTCCAGAAAATTTCCATAGTTCCACCTGAAATAATTGAATAATGTCAATAATATTGGAGGTGACCTCGTAAGACTTAAATCCTTCAAAGGGAAAAGAAACGAAGTAAACAAAAAAGAGGTCAAATCGAAACTTTGAACCCTCGTCATCCTAATACACCCAACGAAGGATGTGAAGAAGAAGAAAGAAGAAGAGGAGGAGGAGGAGGAGGAGAACAAAAAATAATTAAATATTTTCTTAATTTCCGTGAACTAAAATAGGTATCTTTTCTCATTTCTATTACGTAGGTAGATTGGTAGGTATTACGAACTGTAGGAAGGTAGAATCGAATATAGGTAGGTACCTTGCATATACTGTCAAAGCGCCCAATAAGGAAAAAAAAAAGTACAGGACAGGGTCAAAATAATAATGTGTGGCATATTGCATACCTACTTAAATATACGGCTTTCATACAAATTTCAAATATTTTCATTAGCCAGTCTAGTTAGCGTGGAGGGTAGAGCTCCTGCCTTGTAACCGCTAGGGGGTGGGTTCGATTCCCGCTCGTGACGAAATTTATCCTAAACAGTTCAGGTTCTCTGAACGGCTGGCTTTCTCCCATCCTATCTTCCTTCTCTCTCCGATTTCGGGACGATGAGACTTTTGCAGTTACAGTTCTCCCATCAAATTCAAACATCTTAAAAAAAAAAATGATATTGCATACCTACCTGAGCCGCCAAAAAATCGGAAGGCGTTTTATGTTTCCTCGTGCAAATGTATTCGTGCGATACTTTTTGACTTGCAAGAGTTTTTCGGTGTTATTCTTTTGGTATTCTTTCGGTATTTAGTATTCCGCACAGTGGAAACAACACACGAACAACTCTGAACATTAGAATTCCTGGTGTTTATTTCACAGGAAAAAAAAAACTTGGAGAAGTGAGAAGAAAAGTTTGGCGGAACAAATGGGGGGAAGAGAGAGAGAGAGGAGGGGAAGGAATGAGAAGTTAAGATATAAGTAATACGTGATAATGATATAATGGAGAAGGAATAGGAAGATGAGAATAGAGCGAGAGAGGGAGAGAGAGAAAGAGAGCGAGAGAGAAGAGGGAGAGAGAGAGAGAGGGAGGGAAAAGAATGGGAGGGAGGGAAGGAGGGAAAGACCAAGATACAGAAAACACCCCCGCCCCCATCGCGTTCTATAAGACCAAAATAATGAGCGTTTGGTGATAGTTACAATGTTACCTCACTCCGCTCTCTTCTAAATAGAAAAATTATTGTGCTTCCTCATTTCCATGGTAGGTAGTTCAGTGTTCAGACACCTGTGGAACTTAGGAAAAAATCCATCGCGTTCTATAAGACCAAAATAATGAGCGTTTGGTGATAGTTACAATGTTACCTCACTCCGCTCTCTTCTAAATAGGAAAATTATTGTGCTTCCTCATTTCCATGGTAGGTAGTTCAGTGTTCAGACACCTGTGGAACTTAGGAAAAAAATATTTCAATAGTTTCTGAAGTCTGATTCAGACTATCTGAAACCCGAGGGGTCCAAAATGTGATGAACCTGATGACCGAATACCATTCTTGAGTTCAACATTCAAATTTCAACAAAATTGAACCAACCGTTCGAGAGTTATGGTGAAACGAAAATCGTACGAGGGGGCTCCTAATACAGGTCCTCTGCGAAAGCCTAATCAAGCCTAAAAAATTCAAATTTCAACAAAATTGAACCAACCGTTCGAGAGTTATGGTGAAACGAAAATCGTACGAGGGGGCTCCTAATACAGGTCCTCTGATGCGAAAGCCTAATCAAGCCTAAAAACCCAATGAGAAAATTTCCTTAATGTGTTGAACAAATGAACATAGGTATCTATTTGATCGAACAAACTTCCTATTTGAGAACAAACGAACAGAAAAAGAGACATTAAAAATTAAAAGCAAATTGTCAAAAAAAGAAGGAAAAAAAAATCGCCCGAAAAAGCAAATTGGTTTAAACTCACTTCGCTTCGTTGAAAATTTCTTATTCTACGTAATCGCCATATCGAGACGATTTCTGCAAAGTCATAAGATTAAATTAATAACAACTTTGACATCATACATCGATACAAGAATAGATTTCTTCCAGGAATACAGCTCCAGGAAAAACAGGAAGGTCGAATCCCCTGTGAAATGTCAGGAGACATCCAGATCCTTAAGATGACGTCAGAACTGTGAAACAAAGTGCCTGGGGGATCTTTAAAAGGTCGAATGAAAATTCAACTAGAACTTGCTGAATTAAAAAAAAAAAATAGGTACCTATCTATTTAACCTCCATTTTGAAGCTCATATAGGGCGTCCGAAAAATAACGTCCCACCAAACTTAAAAGGTGAACTAGGTACCAAAAAAGTCTCTTTGTAACCCAATTTTTTGCACTTTTATGTTCGGTACCTCTCTTGTTGGACACCCTGTACATCCTAATGAATAGTCAACCTCATTCTGTCTCTATGTCAGCGAATTACCATGTTCATAATCGACGTTGTCAGATTTCCCCCACTCTCGCCCTAACTTCTGATTACCCTCGAGGTACAGAGCAGGTACAATGCGTTGTGCTGTTACAGGGAGGGGAATGCACCATGTTGCATTATTAATTAAGATCATTGCATCGAGGTGCTTCCTCGAGTTTGAAATGCACGGAGTTTTGACGTCCGTCCCCCGGAGCCCCGGATATTGCTCACTCGTAAAGCACCGATCACACTCAGGCTCGAGGTACAGAGCAGGTACAATGCGTTGTGCTGTTACAGGGAGGGGAATGCACCATGTTGCATTATTAATTAAGATCATTGCATCGCGTTGCTTCCTCGAGTTTGAAATGCACGGATTTTTGACGTCCGTCCCCCGGAGCCCCGGATATTGCTCACTCGTAAAGCACCGATCACACACAGATAAGCCTTTTTATTTTATTTTATTTGACATAAAGGTCTGACATGCAAGATGAAGTATAGGGGAAGTTGATGAAGTCTGATGTCGATCAAAATAGAGGTACGTCCCCACTGTAAACTTTCTTCTCATTAAACCAAATCTTTTGATCTTACCTACTTTATGCGAATTCCATTCTATGCGGTGATGATTGGTCAACTGTGGTGTAGACTCACCGTAGTAAACATATGATGAAGTATAGGGGAAGTTGATGAAGTCTGATGTCGATCAAAATAGAGGTACGTCCCCACTGTAAACTTTCTTCTCATTAAACCAAAATCTTTTGATCTTACCTACTTTATACGAATTCCATTCTATGCGGTGATGATAGGTCAACTGTGGTGTAGACTCACCGTAGTAAACATATTAGGAATAAGATTTACCTACCTATAAAAGTAGTACAATATTACATAAGGTTAAATTTCTTTCAATTTCCTAATGTAAAGGAAACACATGCAAGGAAATGAGATGGAAAAGAACATGCATGGAAACATTGAAATGAAATAAGAGGAACATGTGAAATGTATAAAAAGAGGAATGTGTGTGAAGGGAAAAGGGAGATGGATAACACAAACATGTATAAACAAAGTCAAGGGAGAGATTTAAGAAGGAAATAAAAAGGTAGTGTCGAACGTATGTAGAAATAATGTGAGAGTTACAAAGGGTATGTTGCATATTATAAAGAAGGAAAGAAAAGAAAAGAGAGAAAGGAAGAGAGAGGAAAAGGAAGACAGGGAAATGAGGTATTCATCAATAAATAATTAAACTTCAATTTATTACTTCTTCTTCTCTTTCATTCAGTTCGTTCTACTTCTTCTCCTTTTCCTTCTTCTTCATCATCTCCATTCTTTTCGTCATTTTCAATTTTCTTTTGTGAAATTTTCCCATCATACTACCAGAAAACCTAATTTTCTTTCTTTCTGTTCTCTCCTCTAGTTTGCATCTCGGCTTCATTATTTTTATATTACCTAACAAACATGGCTCTTTTCTCTTCTCTGTTCGGTGTGGGTAGATACTCGTCTGTTTTGCATATAATAGACAGATAATGGAATTTCCATACATGTTTCGCATGTTGAGATGAAAGGACAAAGGAATCAAGAAGCTACTCTCGTATACCCAAGAGGAAGAAGTATATGGACATCATAATGCACCTAGCCGTGAGAAAAACAAAACAGTGTCCACACTACCTACAATAGAAATCTTTCAAAGTCCATACCAGAAAGTCACAAAAACAATCCAACACCACAGACAGAGGACAGACACTGCTGGAATTAATCCTATTATTAGAAAACAATAAATATGCAAAGCACGTTCCAATGAACGCCTACGCCTTACCTAAAGTTCTTGACACTCTCCTTAGTAAACTTTCTCAAAGTAAAACCTTAGGAGCCTCAAGGATGTATCCTTGGTCCTTTATTATTTAGCACGTCTTTCTCAAGCTGTCTCTCCTATTTGATTGAGAGAAAGATTTAAATTCAATCAGAACAAAGAACTTAAAGTAATGTCCAGTTCGTCTAGATTCTGTTGAACAACGAAAGGAGACAACTGGAAATTGTTGAACAACTTGACGATTTTTTCACATTTTCTGTTTGTTTTCACTAACTCTCGAATGGTTTGACCGATTTTGTAGAAATTTGGCAAAATTCTTCAACAAGCGCATTAAATTTTCTCATTATACTGATCCGGCCTTCAGTAACTCCGTAGGGGCTCCTAATTACTTGCAAAATGTAAAATCCTTTTTCATATGTATGAATGGAGCATAAAATCCTTTTTCATATTTATGAATGGAGCGTAAAATCCTTTTTCATATTTATGAATGGAGCGTAAAATCCTTTTTCATATTCATAAAATGGAACAAGAGAAAAGAGAGAATGGGAATTGAACAAAGAGGTGGGCATAAAATGGAACAAGAGAAAAGAGAGAATGGGAATATAACTAACTAGATATTATTAGGATAGATAGGTGCCTATCTAGTACCTATTACCTATGAGTGTGAGGGAAGAGAAGGGAATAAGGATATGGGAAGAGAGGAAGAGAGGTAAGACAGGACCTACGAGTATCTTTTCATTTGTATTTTTGTTGCGTAGGGGAAAAAGAAATCTGATATTATTTTCTCGTGATTTTTACTTTCTATTTTTGATACAGCGTATGTTGAGGACAAAGGCCGAAAAATATTCACGTAATGGATGACCATTGACCTGTTCCACAACCGATTTTGCACTCCCCACTTAACACTCCGCAAATTATAATATTTTAGTTCCAAGAACATTTCCGCGAAGTTGGAATGCGGAGATTTAGCACGTCTTTCTCAAGCTGTCTCTCCTATTTAATTGAGAGAAAGATTTAAATTCAATCAGAACAAAGAACTTAAAGTAATGTCTAGTTCGTCTAGATACTCTAGAATACTCTAGATTCTGTTGAACAACGAAAGGAGACAACTGGAAATTGTTGAACAACTTGACGATTTTTTAACATGTTCTGTTTGTTTCACTAACTCTCGAATGGTTTGACCGATTTTGTAGAAATTTGGCAAAAATCTTCAACAAGCGCATTAAGTTGTAGACATTTCGGAGTTGTAGATAGTTGTACAATTTCTGTTCAGCGGACATAATGGGTCCTTAATTTTATCATTATTATTTTATAGACCTGCCTGATACGAGTGATATGTAAGTTCATTTTACGCAAAGTCAGCATTTTTCTGTATCTCTACTTACTTGTAATAGCTATCTATGTCCATTAAAGTGGGCTGTGACCATAACATAGATTTCCACACGCAATACACATCTTAACTTACTAAAGAAACCTTTCCCATGTTATGAAATAATATAGACATCATTTTTCTCTTACTGACTATCTATTCTCTCTCTCTCTCTCTCTCTCTCTCTCTTTCTCTCTCAAACATACACACAAACATCAGATTCCCTCCTCTTTCTCCATCCTCCTCCTCCATTCTAGCCTCAGACTTTTTGCTTCGTCTATTTTGATTGCTTTTCCTCTCTCTCTCTCTCTCTCTCAAATTTTCAATTTTTATTATGTTGGAGATCTGCCAAAAAGTCATTGATGACATGAAAAGATATGGGAGGAACATTCGATGAAGATATACCTACATCAGAGCCAGATAGGTCGTGGTCGTGGTAGTTTCCTCTCTCTCAAATTTTCAATTTTTATTATGTTGGAGATCTGCCAAAAAGTCATTGATGACATGAAAAGATATGGGAGGAACATTTCGATGAAGATATACAATATACATACATCAGAGCCAGATAGGTCGTGGTCGTGGTAAAATGATGGGAGTGGGTGTAAAATGGGATGACGAACAATGGGATATGGGGAAAAATGGCCTTGCAAACAATGGGGTATGAGAATGTGTGTAAAATGGCCTTGCAAACAATGGGGTATGGGAATGTGAACAATTGTATATTTTACATTCAAACAATGGGGTATGGGAATGTGTGTAAAATGGGATTGTAAACAATTGGATATTTTACATAATTATGTGAAAATGTGAGTGTTTTTTTAAAATGGGCTTTCCAGAAATAGGATAAGTACAGATAATACCTATCAATTTAAAAGGAAATTGAACTTTTCCCTTTTTGTAAAAACTTGTGCCAAATCGGTAATCGATGACATGATGGCTTCTTGGACCACGAAACAAGAACTCCTCAAGATACGAAGTTAACAGAGCTAAGCCACTACACCACTGAGGTTGGTTTCGGTCTTCAAAAAATTCCAACATAAATGAAACAAAAACAAAAAACGTATGCATAAAATCCGAAACAATTTCTTTTCCTCCTCATGGCAATGAAAAGCCTGAATCCTGATACATAACTTCTACTCGTAGGCATAAATCCTACCCATAACTCAGAGCTCACAACCACCCCCACAGTCTACAACGCAGTAAATGCCCAGAAAATAAAGTAAGAACGAAAATAAATTAAGAAAATTTAATGTAAAGGAAACACATGCAAGGAAATGAGATGGAAAAGAACATGCATGGAAACATTGAAATGAAATAAGAGGAACATGTGAAATGCATAAAAAGAGGAATGTGTGTGAAGGGAAAAGGGAGATGGATAACACAAACATGTATAAACAAAGTCAAGGGAGAGATTTAAGAAGGAAATAAAAAGGTAGTGTCGAACGTATGTAGAAATAATGTGAGAGTTACAAAGGGTATGTTGCATATTATAAAGAAGGAAAGAAAGGAAAAGAGAGAAAGGAATATAATAACGAAAGAAGAAAACAAAGAAAGGAAGAGAGAGGAAAAGGAAGACAGGGAAATAAGGTATTCATCAATTCTCTCTCTCTCTCTCTCTCTCTCTCTCTCTCTCTCTCTCTCTCTCTTTCTCTCTCAAACATACACACAACCATCAGATTCCCTCCTCTTTCTCCATCCTCCTCCATTCTAGCCTCAGACTTTTTGCTTCGTCTATTTTGATTGCTTTTCCTCTCTCTCAAATTTTCAATTTTTATTATGTTGGAGATCTGCCCAAAAAGTCATTGATGACATGAAAAGATATGGGAGGAACATTTCGATGAAGATTTACATCAGAGCCAGATAGGTCGTGGTCGTGGTAAAATGATGGGAGTGGGTGTAAAATGGGATGACGAACAATGGGATATGGGGAAAAATGGCCTTGCAAACAATGGGGTATGAGAATGTGTGTAAAATGACCTTGCAAACAATGGGGTATGGGAATGTGTGTAAAATGGGATTGTAAACAATTGGATATTTTACATAATTATGTGAAAATGTGAGTGTGAGAATGTGTGTAAAATGACCTTGCAAACAATGGGGTATGGGAATGTGTGTAAAATGGGATTGTAAACAATTGTATATTTTACATAATAAAATTATGTGAAAATGTGAGTGTTTTTTTTTTAAATGGGCTTTCCAGAAATAGGATAAGTACAGATAATACCTATCAATTTAAAAGGAAATTGAACTTTTCCCTTTTTGTAAAAAACTTGTGCCAAATCGGTAATCGATGACATGATGGCTTCTTGGAAGTTCTTGGACCACGAAACAAGAACTCCCCAAGATATTTTTAAAATGGGCTTTCCAGAAATAGGATAAGTACAGATAATACCTATCAATTTAAAAGGAAATTGAACTTTTCCCTTTTTGTAAAAACTTGTGCCAAATCGGTAATCGATGACATGATGGCTTCTTGGACCACGAAACAAGAACTCCCCAAGATACGAAGTTAACAGAGCTAACCACTACACCACTGAGGTTGGTTTCGGTCTTCAAAAAATTCCAACATAAAATGAAACAAAAACAAAAATGTATGCATAAAATCCGAAACAATTTCTTTTCCTCCTCATGGCAATGAAAAGCCTGATACATAACTTCCTCGTGTAGAATGGGAATTGAACAAAGAGGTGGGCATGAAATGGAACAAGAGAAAAGAGAAAATGGGAATTGAACAAAGAGGTGGGCATAAAATGGAAGAAGAGAAAAGAGAGAATGGGAATATAACTAACTAGATATTATTAGGAAAGATAGGTGCGTATCTAGTACCTACCTATGAGTGTGAGGGAAGAGAAGGGAAGGATATGGGAAGAGAGGAAGAGGTTAAAGGTAAGACAGGACCTATTACGAGTATCTTTTCATTTGTATTTTTGTTGCGTAGGGGAAAAAGAAATCTGATATTACGAGTATTTTCTCGTGATTTTTACTTTCTATTTTTGATACAGCGTATGTTGAGGACAAAGACCAAAAAATACGTAATAAATGACCATTGACCTGTTCCACAACCGATTTTGCACTCCCCACTTAACACTCCGCAAAGTATAATATTTTAGTTCCAAGAACATTTTCGCGAAGTTGGAATGCGGAGTAAATTTCGGAGTTGTAGATAGTTGTACAATTTCTGTTCAGCGGACATCATATTGGGTCCTTAATTTTATAAATTAATTTTACGCAACGTTATAGCATTTTTCTGTATCTCTACTTACTTGTAATAGCCATGTCCATTCAAGTGGGCTGTGACCATAACATAGATTTCCACACGCAATACACATCTTAACTTACTAAAGAAACCTTTCCCATGTTATGAAATAAAATAGACATCATTTTTCTCTTACTGACTATCTATTCTCTCTCTCTCTCTCTCTCTCTCTCTCTCTCTCTCTCTCTCTCTCTCTCTCTCTCTTTCTCTCTCAAAGATACACACAACCATCAGATTCCCTCCTCTTTCTCCATCCTCCTCCGTATAAAAAAGGAGGTAATCTAAGGAGAAAGGGGGAGGAAGAGGAACTAAAATGAGGGTAATCTACGGAAAAGAGGGGGAGAAGAAGCGATAAAAAGGGGATGTAGAGAATTAAGGCGGAGGAACTGAAATTGTTCCGGGATAAAGATCGCTCGGGGGAGGAAGAAGGGAGAAAGATAGGAGCAAGGGAGAAAGGAAGGATAAAATGCAATAATGCATCCCAGTAAAGTTTGCTACCACAGAGTTTTTAATACCTTCCAGCATCCTGGGATTCCCTCAGCTTTCTGTGGAATTGCGAAGAAATTTATCCCCCGCCCAAAGAAAGTTTTCTTCGCAAGAATTGGCAACATGGGTGAAAATTCTAGTGAAGGGATATGTGTCTGAAGCTCTGAAGATAATTATAATGGCACATGTGGCAACTCCCTCCACAAAATACATATTATGTACAAGTACATACATAATTATGTATATTATAAATGTTGATATACCCGTAGTTAGAATATAGTCAAATATTTTCATAATATTCTGCAATTTCCTTTATCTATGCACTTTTCTTCATCTATTCACCCACTTATGAGAGGAACAAGGGGGTATTCAAGGGAGTTCCAAGTCATTTTTTTTTTCTTTTTTTCTTTCTTACTTCATTCTTCATTTCCTTCCTTCTTACTTCTTCATTACAATTTATTTCTTCCGGTCTTTTTTAAGGAACTACTGCCCCTGTCAGCAATGAGAAAGCCAACGGAAGATTCAGAGAAGCACTAGTGTAAGTGTACCATTTATTCGCCCACCTAAAAAACGTACCATTTATTGGCCCACCTGTACCATACGCCACATAAGTCTGAACTGGACGATTTTTTTCAAGATCCAATTTCATCAAAAGAAAGGGCTTAAAGACTGCTATCGAACCAGTGCTATTCAAAAATTGTAGTCATAAAAACAAAAATTAGAAAAATAAATGTGGGCAGGTGGGCCAATAAATGGTACGTTTTTTAAGTGGGCGAATAAATGGTACACTTACCCTATGTCTATGTCCTCTATGACTTTCGGGTGAAAGATCTCCTGACGCTCAACTTCTCGTCCACACTATAAACATTTTTCTTTCTATTACATTATGTGCCTATGTTTTTTTCCCCCTTTTCAGCTTTTCATTCCACCAGAAGCCTTTGATGTGGGTTTCCAGTTAATGTCAATCACAATGTCGATGTAACCTACTTACCTACCTTAAGGCGGTATTGTGATCGATTGTATTAAAGTTTTTTTTATTTTTATAGCAATTCAAAGGAATTGCTTTCTGTTCTTGGAACACTCGTTGAATACGTACCTACAGCTATTCAATTTAAAACCCGTTATGCCAGTCTAGTACGCTTGGAGGGTAGCCCGTCTATCTTGTAAGTAGGTACTAGGGATTCCCGCCTGTGGTGGACTTTACCCTAAACCAGTGGTTCTCAAACTTTTTTTTGCATGGCGCCCCTTTGGGCATACTCTCTTTTTTTTCAGTTTGAGAACCTCTGCCGCTGCCCTAAACAGATTATGTTCGTTCGCGGAGCAGCTGAATTTCTCCTTTCCTGTCTTCCTCTCTTTTCGCTTTTGGGACGATAAGATCCAGATTAGAGAACAACACAGATCAAAATATGAAAACAAACAATCTACCCACAGTATAATCAAAACACCAAAACAAACAATCTACCCACAGTATAATCAAAACACCAAAACAAACAATCTACCCAGTATAGCGAGCCATAAACTAAAGAAAAACAAGAGACAAGAAAAAGACATTAAAAACAATGAGTCGCAGAATTTCTAAGTGAAAAAAAAGAAGAAGGAAAAAATAGAGGTACTCTATATCCTACTTCACGAAAAGCTTAAAAATTTGGGCGCGACCAGAATTCTAATGAGAGAGAGAGAGAGAGAGAGAGAGAGAGAGAGAGAGAGAGAGAGAGAGAGAGAGAGAGAGAGAGAGAGAGAGAGAGAGAGA
>NW_007379304.1:12456-18007 GCF_000475195.1 Diaphorina citri | reverse complement strand
CTGTGTTCCGCGATTTGGCCGGAAATGGTTCGCGGATCCGCCGATTTTGTTCGCGGATTCCGCGGATTTTGTTCGCGGATTTTGGCGATTATTGTTCGCGGTATTTCGCCGATATGTTTCGCGGGATTTTTTTGCGATTTTGTTCGCGGATTTTGCGGATTAGTTCGCTGTTCGCGGCTTTGGTGGCGATTATGTTCGCGGGTTTCGGATGTAATGTTCGCGACTTCTGGTCGAATTTTTGTTCGCGGATTTTCTCGCCGGATTGCGATATGTTCGCGATTTGGCGATTCTGTTCGCGGATTTGGCGATATGGTTCGCCGATTCGGCGATTATGTCGCGGATTTTCGCGATTATGCTCGCGATTTCGCGAATTATGTTTCGCGGATTTCGCGATTATGTTCGCGCGATTTGGCGATGATTTTGTTCGCGATTTCAAGATATTGGCTGCCATTCATGCTTCGCGGATTTGGGCGATTATGTGTCGCGGATTCTTGCGATGTTCGTTCGCGCGGATTTCGCGATTTATTGTTCGCGGCGGATTCTGGTGACATTATGTTGCGCGGATGTTTCAAGATTCATCGTCTCGCGGATTTGGCGATTTTGTTCGCGGAATTCGCGCGATTATGTTCGCGGATTTGGGCGATTTGTTCCGCGGATTTGGCGATATGGGTATCGCGATTTGGCCGATTTTGTCGCGAATTTTGCGATCAAGGTTCGCGGATTTGGCAATTATGTTCGCGGATTCGCGTCCCGAATCGACATTTTGGATATTTGGCAAGCCTACCTAAGCCCAAAGTTCCCCAGAATTACTAATCCAAAGGTCGAAATTCCCCAGAACTATACTCATCCCAAAGTCTGAAATTTGAAAGAACTACTAATTCTAAGGGTCGAAAATTCCCCAGAACTACTAATCACAAGGGTCGAAATCCATGCAGTCATGAGTAGCTCAATGAGTAGCTGTATTGATTTACACTTTCAAGTTCAAGTGTTGGGATGAAAGTGTTCACACAAATAGAGCAATTCGGCCTAATCTGTTTTAATTCTCTGAAGCGTCTTGAATCCTTGATTAGGAAATGAGGACGAACCGAAATTCCCCAGAACTATACTCATCCCAAAGTCTGAAATTTGAAAGAACTACTAATTCTAAGGGTCGAAAATTCCCCAGAACTACTACCTAATCACAAGGGTCGAAATTCATGCAGAGTCATGAGTAGCTCAATGAGTAGCTGTATTGATTACACGTTCAAGTTCAAGTGTTGGAATGAAAGTGTTCACACAAATAGAGGAATTCGGCCTAATCTGTTTCAATTCTCTGAAGTGTCTTGAATTCTTGATTGGGAAATGAGGACGAATATTGACTTTACGTGAAGCCCACGCTATGTCCTTTGCAAACATCTTGGAAAACTGCAAGTGGTTTTCTATGTTTTGCTATAATATTGTAAGTATGTATTTCCATGTACTGCCTTGAGGTCTGAGGTCGAGAACAAATGCATGGAGTTGATGTGCACTGACTTCTTGAATTCTTTTTGCACTCTCTTTTCTCTTTAATGCTTTTTCTTTTTCTTCTTCTTCTTCTTCTTCAAGGAAGACCCTACTGAAGTCACTCAAGGAAGACCCTACTGAAGTCACTCAAGGAAGACCCTACTGAAGTCACTCAAGGAAGACCCTACTGAAGTCACTCAAGGAAGACCCTACTGAAGTCACTCAAGGAAGACCCTACTGAAGTCACTCAAGGAAGACCCTACTGAAGTCACTCAAGGAAGACCCTACTGAAGTCACTCAAGGAAGACCCTACTGAAGTCACTCAAGGAAGACCCTACTGAAGTCACTCAAGGAAGACCCTACTGAAGTCACTCAAGGAAGACCCTACTGAAGTCACTCAAGGAAGACCCTACTGAAGTCACTCAAGGAAGACCCTACTGAAGTCACTCAAGGAAGACCCTACTGAAGTCACTCAAGGAAGACCCTACTGAAGTCACTCAAGGAAGACCCTACTGAAGTCACTCAAGGAAGACCCTACTGAAGTCACTCAAGGAAGACCCTACTGAAGTCACTCAAGGAAGACCCTACTGAAGTCACTCAAGGAAGACCCTACTGAAGTCACTCAAGGAAGACCCTACTGAAGTCACTCAAGGAAGACCCTACTGAAGTCACTCAAGGAAGACCCTACTGAAGTCACTCAAGGAAGACCCTACTGAAGTCACTCAAGGAAGACCCTACTGAAGTCACTCAAGGAAGACCCTACTGAAGTCACTCAAGGAAGACCCTACTGAAGTCACTCAAGGAAGACCCTACTGAAGTCACTCAAGGAAGACCCTACTGAAGTCACTCAAGGAAGACCCTACTGAAGTCACTCAAGGAAGACCCTACTGAAGTCACTCAAGGAAGACCCTACTGAAGTCACTCAAGGAAGACCCTACTGAAGTCACTCAAGGAAGACCCTACTGAAGTCACTCAAGGAAGACCCTACTGAAGTCACTCAAGGAAGACCCTACTGAAGTCACTCAAGGAAGACCCTACTGAAGTCACTCAAGGAAGACCCTACTGAAGTCACTCAAGGAAGACCCTACTGAAGTCACTCAAGGAAGACCCTACTGAAGTCACTCAAGGAAGACCCTACTGAAGTCACTCAAGGAAGACCCTACTGAAGTCACTCAAGGAAGACCCTACTGAAGTCACTCAAGGAAGACCCTACTGAAGTCACTCAAGGAAGACCCTACTGAAGTCACTCAAGGAAGACCCTACTGAAGTCACTCAAGGAAGACCCTACTGAAGTCACTCAAGGAAGACCCTACTGAAGTCACTCAAGGAAGACCCTACTGAAGTCACTCAAGGAAGACCCTACTGAAGTCACTCAAGGAAGACCCTACTGAAGTCACTCAAGGAAGACCCTACTGAAGTCACTCAAGGAAGACCCTACTGAAGTCACTCAAGGAAGACCCTACTGAAGTCACTCAAGGAAGACCCTACTGAAGTCACTCAAGGAAGACCCTACTGAAGTCACTCAAGGAAGACCCTACTGAAGTCACTCAAGGAAGACCCTACTGAAGTCACTCAAGGAAGACCCTACTGAAGTCACTCAAGGAAGACCCTACTGAAGTCACTCAAGGAAGACCCTACTGAAGTCACTCAAGGAAGACCCTACTGAAGTCACTCAAGGAAGACCCTACTGAAGTCACTCAAGGAAGACCCTACTGAAGTCACTCAAGGAAGACCCTCCTGAAGTCACTCAAGGAAGACCCTTCTGAAGTCACTCAAGGAAGACCCTACTGAAGTCACTCAAGGAAGACCCTACTGAAGTCACTCAAGGAAGACCCTACTGAAGTCACTCAAGGAAGACCCTACTGAAGTCACCCAAGGAAGACCCTACTGAAGTCACCCAAGGAAGACCCTACTGAAGTCACTCAAAAGTGGACTCATCCGAAAAAGGAAGTCCCAAAAATTTGCTTACGACCACAAATGATTCCTTCCACACTAATATCTTCAGACAGAAATCTGTGAAGCGGTAAGATTCGAAATTAGAGCTAACTAGCATCGTCACTACGAAAATACATCATACAAAATTAGATATGTACCTATTTCTAACACTTTCGTTTACTTAGGGTCCACATTGCATGCTCTAATTCGCAAATAAAGACAGAAATCTGTGAAGCGGTAAGATTCGAAATTAGAGCTAACTAGCATCGTCACTACGAAAATACATCATACAAAATTAGATATGTATTTCTAACACTTTCGTTTACTTTGGGTCCACATTGCATGCTCTAATTCGCAAATAAGCAAACAAGATCTCTTCATCTCTTATCCTATTTCATTCAGGCGACGCAAAACGCTCATTACTTGAGTAATGCTTGTTGCCTAAACCTACACACAAAATCAGAGTTTCACAATTTACATATTCCAACGCCTGGGTTAAGGAATTTGAACAAACAAATGGCAAAAGTCTGAACAAATTGAAGGCGTTTTTACACGAGGTCCCTAACCTGGCCTAGGCCCTTTTTGAATAAAATGGCTTTCCTTATGATGAACGCTAAGTTAGGAATAGGAATTAGTTCCCAAAATGAATATGATGATATCTTCATTATTCATGAAGATACCTACACGAGTTTTTGTAAAAAAATCCTCTTTTCAATTAAAAAACTTTAAAGCTGTTTTACTCAAAACAGTCAAAACTCGATCTACAGGCTCGTCTTGAATAGAACTCTTCAATGGATGATGAATTTCAATTTCCAGACAGCGCTGTCGAAGCTGAAAATGTCTTGAGCAGGAAGCTTACCGGATTACCTCCCAGTCTCGGATGATGGCATAAAAATAAATAAGGCTATCAAGAAATATAATCAAGGAGACAACGGATGAAACAACGATGAGACAGGGAGCCTAATCTTAAATATATACAGCCCCTTGTGTAACTGACTCACTGACTGACTGACTCACTCACTCACTCATACTAATTCTAACCCACTTCTAGGTAAGCTAGAAAGATGCGGTTTTCACCATTGGATTCCTTATTTTTTGTAGGTACTGGGAAAAATCGGAAAATCCCGAAATTCCAAACCGTTCCCGAGATATTGACGTTTTTTAGTCCCCCCATAAGAAATACACGGGGAACACGCTTTGAGGCCAGCAAAACTTTTCCTACGTTTAATATTGTGCTCTCGCTTTTAGTTTTCAGTTTTCATTTCTTCGAAACAAGACTCAGGGACGATATTAGTCTTCAGGGGCGAAGCCAAGGGAGCGCGAAGCGCGACCTCATGCACACCCCGCGAAGCCCCGGGAGCGCGCAGCGTTCTTGGATTAATAGCCCCAGGGAACTCCCATAGGAACCCCCAAAGAGCTTCTTTTACTTTTGACCTTTTGATTTTCCGCTTCTCGTTGTTTCTATAACTTTGGCACCTTTCAAAACGACCCGGAAGTTTACGTAACAAGGGCACATAAAATAACCCCCGCCCCTGATTTTTTGCAAGTTATAGAGCCCTTGGCAAACCTTAAAGCCTAAAAGGCTAAAAAGCGGTCATGGACGTTGTTTTCATTCCCCTTAGGCGTTACCACTTTTGCGTAGCAAGGATCGAGTTAGATCTTCACCCAGATCCTTCAATCAATACCCACTCCACTCACTCACTCAGTCCAATGTGTTCCCCGTATATAATAAATCCTGAGCGTGGAAAGCACGAGCCCTCCCCCGAAGCGGGGGGAGGGTGGGGGGGCCCCCGAAGGCGCAACAAGCGATGCGCCCTCAATGATCAATGCCGCCAGCGCGGACGCGCGAGGCCGAAGCGCCAACACGGTACGACGCAGCGCGGAAGCCGCGACGGGAACAAATGCCCAAGCGCGACGCGCGAGGGGCCCGAAAGCGGCCCCAACACGTACCCCACGCCGCGCAAGCGCGAGGGGACAAAATGCCAGCCGCGACGCGGCGAGGCCCCGGAAGCGCCCCAACACGTAACCCCAGCCGCCGAAGCGCGAGGGGAACAAATGCCAGCGGCGCGACGCGCGAGGGCCCCCGAAGCGCCCCCACACACGTCCCCCAGCGCGAGGGAACAAATGCCAGCCG
>NW_007379304.1:8270-12342 GCF_000475195.1 Diaphorina citri | reverse complement strand
CCCCAGCGCGAAGCGCGAGGGAACAATATGCCAGCGCGACGCGCGAGGGCCCCCGAAGCGCCCCAACACGTACCCCCAGCGCGAAAGCGCGAGGAGCAAATGCCAGCGCGACGCGCGAAGGGCCCCGAAGCGCCCCACAAGGTACTCCAGCGCGAAGCGCGAGGAACCGAAGCGGGGACTTTTGATTATAGCAGGACTCAGAACAGAGCTTCTTTACTTTTGACTTTGATTTTCGCTCTCGTTTTATAATTGCATCCTTTTCAAAACGACCGGGAGTTTCGTACAAAGGCGCATGCACACCCCGCGAAGCCCCGGGAGCGCGCAGCGCGACCGTATACGCAACCCCGCGTAGCGAACACGCGAAGCCCCCGGGGGGTGGAGGGGGGCGAAGCCCCCCTCCCGAGCACGAAGTGCGAGTAACGAAGATATCACATGAAACAGGCAATGGAAGCTATAAATACGAAAAAGTCTAGCAGGCTTTAGCGAACCCGAGAAAAGTGATACAACTAGGCTAGCAATCAATGGACTTGAGATTGAAGCAAAATATCACTGTTACCACATACGAATTTGAAATCGTTATTTAAAATGGAAGGAATGTACCTAAACGATGGGAAATTTTATGCGAAAGATTCAAACAATCATGGAATTGTTGGTTTTTGTGCGGAACTCTTGAAAACTTGGACACTACTAGTTCTCTTCCTGAGATCCAAATAAATTGGCTGGTAAATTAGTTCTTCCCCAAGGCTCTTTGGCAAGAACAATGCAATGGGTGGTAAGTGGCACAAATGAGAGTTTTTTTGAAGAAGTCTCTGAAGCGAGTACTTTATTTCAGTAGGATTCAAGCACGGAAAATTGTCCTTCTTTCATAAATCTCCTTTGTGACCAAGTTGGTTACGGAATACTGACCTCAGAGGTGGGTGAGTCACTTCAATAAAAGCCAAGGAGTACAGTGTCCTTTGTTCTTTAAATTCTTGGAAAGAAGGTCAGTGTTCTTTAGTCCCTTCAGCAAGGTCATTGTTCTCGGGTATGCCTAAACTTTTCTAAAAAAAAACCCCCTCTCTACATGAGAAGGAAACTAGGAGGATGTGATATTGAGAAAAGTTGACTGGCATCATCCTACTGGTAGTGTGAGGGGAGAAAAACTTTTTTTTTCGTCGAAAATGTGGCTCAAGGGAATCATTTGAGAGACGCTTCGTCGTATCTTTTGTCAATACTAATAGAAAGTAAGAGAGGCAGCCTTTGTTTCCTTTGAGAAAGGAGGGGAAGGGAAGAAAGAGAGGAAACAGGGTGTAGAAAAAAGGAGTTATATCGAGGGAAGGGGGCGGACAGAGGAGAAAGAGGATGTGGTAGAGGGGGGAGAGCCAATAGAGAGTTTCAGGAGATAAAGGGGTTGACGGGAGGATGTATTGTGTTTTCTCATAAAGCAATATTGATAAAGTGCGCGAGAAAGGGTGGGAGAGGAAGAAGGGGTCATAAATGTATGAGTGAAGAAATCTAAATTAATCTCCTATTCTTTTTCAGAAAGGGGGGAGTATCTGGGTAAGTGATAAGTGTGATAGAGAGAGGAAGAGAGAACGTAATTTGTATAATTTTTTGTAATTTTTGTTTGTTTATTACTTGTTTTAATATTCTTGTAAAATAAAACTACAGCTTTAGCTGTGAATTTGTTCAAATAATTAAAAAGAAGAAGAGAAGGAAGAAAAGGAGGAGAAGGAGATGAAGAAGAAGAACTTTTTCTTCCAATACCCCTCGAAGAAAATCACTGGGATCATAAAGAAATGAAAACTTTCTGACCCTCGCCTTGGCCCGTAGGTTCTCTTTCAGCAAAACGTACTGGAGGACGAAAAGAAGGAGGAGGAGGAACAAGAAAAGGAAGGAGAGGAGAAGAAGGGAACGAATATGAAGAAGAAGAAGAAGAAGAAGAAGTAGAAGAAGGAGAAGATGATAAAAATCGGTAAAAGTTCGACAAAAGTTTCTTTCGCTCTTCTTTGTGAAGTCCAGAAACTCCCAAAGTTCGAACCTACCGAAAGCCTTAGGGCCACAGACCGTGTGAAAATCTTGAATAATTGATTGAGAAAAAACATCCCTCGGGATTTCGGAGCAAAATTGGGAAGGCCAGTGAGAAAATAATGGATAGGTTCTTGTTTTGTTTTGAGGTTTTCATCTCGCCCGAAGAGAAGATGGGATTGTCTCTATTGTGAATAGTATCGTCGGACATTTAGTTTGTAAGAAGATGGGGTTGTCTCTATTGTAAAATATCGTCGGACATTTAGTTTGTAAAGGCAGTAATGCTGTGAAATCCACAAAACTTGCGAAGAGGCATTCAACAGATTCAACTTCACCACAAAAAAGTTCATTATTTTATTATTAGACTTAATTGAAATGAGGGTGAATTGAGAAATGAAATGAGGGTACGTTAATGTCATGTGAAATAAGTCATAAGTCATATCGATGTACTCTGGACAGATAGCACGCAGAATTACAGAAACGTGCTTGGACATTTAGTTTGTAAAGGCAGTAATGCTGTGGAATCCACAAAATATGCGAAGAGGCATTCAACAGATTCAACTTCACCACAAAAAAGTTGATTATTTATTATTAGATTTAATTGAAATGAGGGTGAATTGAGAAATGAAATGAGGGTAAGTTAATGTCATGTGAAATATGTCATAAGTCATATCTATGTACTCTGGACAGATAGCACGCAGAATTACAGAAACGTGCTTACCCATTGTAGATAACACACAGTGTTGAATATCAGAGACTCCCTGACCCGTAAAAACAAAAATTCCAACTGGAAAAATTCAAAGTCCTCACCGAAAGTCCTGACATGAAAAGCCAAATGTCATCCCCCATTCGGACACCCTAAGCCCCATGAACGATCAATTTATTAAAAACCCCCCATAGAATCCCCTCCATAACGAAAATGACAAGTGTGACACCACGACATTGGTAATGGTGTGGTGTACTGTCAAAATGGGGTGAAAAAAAAAAAGAAAAAAAAAAACGGGAGTCCCACCAGTGCGGTTGACACACAAAACGGAATGGGACAAAAACATGGGAAACGAAAAAAAAAAAGTGCAAAAAATGACCTAAATTATTATTTCCCCATGTTTTTTCAGAGAAAGAGAGGGAGAGAGAGAAAGAGAGATCATCACACATAAACAAACAAAAAACATGCTGGGGAGAACTTTTTTTTTTTTTTAAGCATAAAAAAATATTCTTCAAATTGGATTATAAAAATGATGATGGGCTTTTTTCCCCCCACTCGGTTGGAACATGTATAATTTATGCCCAATGGAACATTGTTCATGATGTTAACATGCCTATTCTCATGTTGAAGGGATGAGAGTCAACAACAATGTGTGACGGAAACCCTCAATTGCGGGGGGCGAACTTGCGAAATGTAGCACGGACTATACACTATACAGAACCTACCAGGGATTTTTCAGTCGTAAAAATAAATAAATGAATTGAATTTGCGAAATGTAGCACGGACTATACACTATACAGAACCTACCAGGGATTTTTCAGTCGTAAAAATAAATAAATGAATTGAATTGAATTTCAAATATTAGATACCTACCTAATACCTAAGTAAGTAGGTAATGGCGAAATCAACGCTCGCTCAAAACAAACACGTTTTTCGCAGCAAAACTTAAAACACTCCACCATCTTTAATATTTTTTTCTTTACAACCAAATCAAAATTTCAAACAAATAAACAGGTAGCTATTTATTTTCTCGATTTACGTGGTTAAAATTTTCTCCGCCAAAATGCCGAAAATGAAAAAGTCACGTATGGAAGTAATTTTTTGTGTGAAAAACCTGGGGGAGTATTTTAAGGTATTATTTTTCTTATACCAGCTCTTCTCTAAAGCGAAGTAAACAATTCATATTTTTTCTTTGTTTAATAGCTTTATTTATTCTTCGTTTTATTTACGAAGGTAAGTACTTTCTACCTAATATTTATTTGTGGTTGTTGTTGTTGTTGTTTTTTTTTTTTTTTTTTTAATTTGCTATTGGAAAATTTGGATGATTAAAATAACCAAAATAAATGTGAAAAACAAAAC
>NW_007379304.1:0-5000 GCF_000475195.1 Diaphorina citri | reverse complement strand
AAATAGAGGAAGAGAGATTGATTGATTGATTGATTGATTGAATGATACTTTATTTTTACAATTTTGAATATACAATGAAAACGTCCCTAAGCTAAGTCTAACTTGTAATGGGATGTCCTCTCCACTCTAAATAAATTATTAATTAATTTACAAACAAATAAAAAATCAATGCTATAGTAATAATAATTATCTACATTGATATATTAATATATTATCTAAGTTCATTGCAGGTACTTATATAGTTCCAGTTAGGCACCTATCTATAATCTATACCTAACTATACCTTAGATGTTTCTCTTTACATTTATTTTACCTACTATGTATTAGAATATTTTCACTACAGACCTACTCACCCACAAACATAATTTAGGAAACAAACAAAATGATATCAGATTTCAAACCCAAGGATGTTTCTCTTTACATTTATTTTACCTACTAGGTATGTATTAGAATATTTTCACTACAGACCTACTCACCCACAAACATAATTTAGGAAACAAACAAAATGATATCAGATTTCAAACCCAAGTAGGTATTCTTTCTTGAACCCATTACATATTATCCCTATCTACAGTAAAACATAATCAAATAATCATACATATTAACTAAATAACACATAATAATAAGCAGTTGAGATAATAAATAATAGGTATGTACAATATAATAGTAGGTAGGTACCTATAATGTAAGTTTGTATCATGATGCTGATAATCATAGGTTACCTATCTATTAATAACTAGTACGCTAGAAGTCGTTGCTTAATTTTCTTTTTTACATAAATCATTTTCTTTTCATCCAGAAAACCTTGGCAATAGGTGTTGAGTAATGAAGGGATGACATACTCTAATCTTCGATCTCCATATTGTACAGTGTATACTCGCGGTCTTCTGAAGCTCTGATTACGAAGAAGATAAGGTTGAGGATTCAGGATTCTGTACTTTTCATTAAAGAAGTTGGTTGAAAGCAGAACATATTTGTTGAGTTGCTCAGGATTTAAGCTATGTACATTCACTTCTTTGAACAGGAGACTTAATTATTCTTCTCTGGAGACTATACAGGGGGGTCAAGACGTGATTTGTTGAGTACATGTACAGGGTGACTCCATACCTTAATAGCGAATCCACTAAAGAGAAATATATTGTCTTCTTTGTTGTCATTGGCAGCTTCTCAGCATTTACTTTTTGAAGCTTGTACTTTAGGATTCTGAGCTTCTTACATAGGTTAATGACATGCGATTTCATTTTGAATTCGCTATCAATGTAGACTCCAAGATATTTCGCCTCTTCTTTGTATTCAATTTGGAGGCATGTACAGGTTGTTTCATAGGTTTTATCAAATAGACATTGTCGGGTATGGCAGTATATCTTATGCTCGTTCATATCTATTCGTTTACTCCGGTAGCCCAATACTAATGCTTCAGTTTTCTTTTCATTTAAATAAATATGGTTGTTATAAAGGTACTTCTGAAGATTGATGAAGTCATGTTGAGCATTGGCTACCGCTGTCTGTACATCATGATGGATTGATATGATACAGCTGTCATCCGCGAACATCTTTAGACTGCCAATTCGTTGCACATATTTGACATCGTATGTGTACACATTGTACCAGGTAGGTGAATTGATCCCACCCTGTACAAGTCCCTGTTCCACTGGTAGTTCTGGACTGATTGTATTTCCAATACGAGTCACTTGTTTCCTCTGCTCAAAGTAATTATTAAAGACAGGATGTGATATTCCGATGTCCTTGAACTTCCTCAACAGCCGCTCATGATGAATGGTATCAAAAGCAAAGGATAAATCTAGGAGCAGGATAACAACTGCTTTCCTTTGGTCCAGGGCCCTGTTAATCTGTTCAGCAAAATCTTGTAATAAGGTCATGGTACTTTTCCCGCTCTGAAACCCGTGCTGGAAATCCGGTATTATACTATTTTCATCGAGATATTTCTTGGTCTGGATGTTCAAGTGCTTTTCAAGAACTTTTTCTATTATGGGCATCGAACCCACAGGTCTGTAGGATCCCAGGACATCAGCTTTGCCTTTATTTTTGAAAAGCGGTGTTATACAGGAGGTCTTCAGTGGGAGGTAGAAGGTGGGGGGGGGGGGGGGGGGGTGGTAGACAAAATGCCTGGATAAATTTCATTATTTTAATTTCCCGGAAGATCTCCTCTTCTACAATACAGCGTTGGTCGCTCCCTAACTACCTACCTATATTCTACTGCTAATAATATTAATTTATAAAAACTGGGGTGAACATCACACCACTTTCCATTACTTACCCACAAAGGAAAAAAAAAGATTTGGGAAATACATAATTTCAATCATATTCAGTCAACAGAAGAGAAAAACAGAGTTAGTAGGTGTACATATACCTATTTCTTTATTAAATGTTAAAATTAGTAAGTATTAGGTGATACTCTCATTGGCTCTGCTATAGTAGGACTAGATTTCCCAGGACCAATAGGTAGGTACTCGCTACTGGTACATTGTGTACCTACCTACATAAAGAGGGTAATAGAAAGTAAAAAATAAAAATAATGAGAGCATTATAAAAAATAAATGTTTAGAAGCATTATTTTTTTCGCCCATGCCCATTCATTCTTCTGACCCCTATCTCTCTCTCTCTCTCTCTCTCTCTCCAATGTTTAGCATAGGGTTGTTCAGTTGAACACATATGCTCGGAATGGATAATTAATATAATTATATTTCTATGAGAGAGAGAGAGAAAGTTTCTATAGATGGCCAGAGACCATCAGCTATTTTCATACAAGATCATTTTTATTATTTAATTATTTATTACTCTTAATTCTGTACCATGTACATTATGTACGAACAATCGCCCATGGATCTCTAAAAATAAATCAAAACTAAATATGTACCTACATAGAATAAAAGATATATAAAAAAGGATACATAATACCTACCTAACCATAAATAAATGAATAGTAGGTACCTACCTAATAATAATAAGAATAATACCTACCTAATAGATAACGAAGGGCTGACAATGAATGTGTAGGTAGGTACTAAATTTTATGACTTGACTTTAATTTCAAGTTGAGGGAGGGAGGGGGGGGGGCAATAGGGTCAATTTATCCGAAAATATTTTCAGGCTCACAAGATTAAAAAAAAAAAATGCAATCTCAAAACAGACCATTTTATTTTGATACCTAGCTAAGGTAGCGTAACCTAGGTTGTTCTATGAAAATTGGAAATTGAAGTACCTATGGATGGATGAGATAGAAGAAAAACCTAATAAGAATCTCCTAAGAACTAGGGGCAGAATAAGAAGAAATCAAGGAAATGGAAAGAAAGAAGAAGAGAGAGAGCGAGAGGAAAGAGAGAGAGATAGTGGGAGAAACTACAATCGCGAAAATAACGCTCATCAAAATAGCAAAAAAAAAAAAAAAAGGAAATTTCTGCTAGTCTGATGAAAAAAATAAATAATAATACACAATGAGAGAAAGAGAGAGAAAGCATCAAGCATCAATGTTATTTTCTGGGAAAAAAAGACTCCCAAGTCATTGCAGGTAATCTCGGACCCGGAGAAAGAAATTCAATTGGAGAAACGAGAGAGAGAGACAGAGAGAGAGAGAGAGAGAGTACGAGGGAGAGTAAGACGAAATGAAATAAATTTCAAATAGGAAAAAAATAATCCTCGTAATAGGCAATTCCCATAAGGAAGAAAGGATATAAAACTCAGGAAATTACAAACTTCGTCTTTTGCCCCCACCTTGCCCCCCTTTTTGCCCATCTCTACCCGTCCTGGTTTTACCCCACTTTACCTGTCCTGAGCACCGAAAAATATCTTCGTGAATCTAAACACTTCCCTCCTCCTCCTCCTCCTCCTCCTTCTTCTTCTCCTCTTCCTTCTCTACCTCCCCCTCCTCCTCCCCCTCTTCCTTCTCCTCCCTCCTTCTCTTTCTCATTCTCCTCTTTTTCCTCCTCCTCCCCTCCTCCTAGTGGCATTTAGATCTCTCAAATGAGATATAGATTGACCTGGGAGGTAATTTAGAGGAAAAAACAGTTTTCATGTGACTTCTCTCTCTCTCCTCTCTCCAAGTTTGCAAACGAATACAAAGTTCATTTTCCTTGCTGAAATTACACGAGAGAGAGAGAGAGAGAGAGAGAGACAGAGAGAGATTGTGTGTGCAATGGAAGAAAAAATAGAGCAAAGATACCTCTAAGTATATAATAAGTACATAATATATAGGTACATAATATGTAATTTTATTTTTCCTTTATTTATAATTTAGTTCATAATTTTCCTCTGGGGACAAAAAAAAAGAAAAAAAAAAGAAACTTGCACCGCTTTCGCATAACTTTCAAGAGTTCAAGAGTCTGTTTCTGGGTACTTTTTTTCCATGTTTTCCAAGAAGCTATAATATAGACGACATTGAAATATTTCTAATATTTCTCCAATTTCTCCTCCGGGCTAACAGAGCAGTAGATATAGCTTTTACATCAAACGATTTCGTACTGTATAGCTTTTACATTCAAACGATTTCGTATTGTATAGCTTTTACATTCAAACGATTTCGTATTGTATAGCTTTTACATCAAACGATTTCGTATTGTATAGCTTTTGTCCTTCGTAATATAGGTTAGGAATGTTAGGATGTTAAAAAAATTCTAATACATTGAAAAAATTTGTTCCAAAGACAAGATCATTGCCAAAAGCAGTCATTGAAAAAATTGTTTCAAAGACAAGATCATTGCCAAAAGCAGTCATTGAAAAAATTGTTCCAAAGACAAGATCATTGCCAAAAGCAGTCATTGAAAAAATTGTTCCTAAGACAAGATAATTGCCAAAAGCAGTCCGTACCATCCAAAATCCAACTTACAACCTGTAGCTGTAGCCTATTCCACGGAAGTATGGAATGATTGGAATTCGGAATAATGAAAATCACCAGTGTGGAAGTCTGGAAGTTAAATATTGTTGTAACTTTTACTTTTACACAATGCAAACATGTAAGTTATTATTCTTATAACTTTTACTCT
>NW_007379303.1:53759-58051 GCF_000475195.1 Diaphorina citri | reverse complement strand
ATTAAATAAATAAGTTTAATACCTAATTAATCGGACATAAATTATACCGATTGGTATGTAATCTATACTATGAATGTATAGGTAGGTGAG
This sequence comes from Diaphorina citri, assembly GCF_000475195.1. Lineage (NCBI taxonomy): Eukaryota > Metazoa > Arthropoda > Insecta > Hemiptera > Psyllidae > Diaphorina > Diaphorina citri. The sequence goes on along the minus strand of NW_007379303.1, from coordinate 57,961 downwards.
CATCATAAAATGACGTGTAGGAATTACGTGTCGCTGGTAAGTGTTTCTAGATTATCAGTGGAGAAGCCTGAGGTATAAACGTCTAAAAATATGTATAATAAATAATCTAAAAGTATTTTTGCCAGCCTAGTTAGCTTGGTTGATCCGCCTTGTAAGCGTTAGGCCTCGGGTTCGATTCCCGCCCGAGGCGGATTTTATCCTGAAGGGATATTGTATATCTTTTGCTCGAGTACCTATGTAGTTGAAAAAATGGAATGAATACACAGGGATAAGGATTTGGAAATTTGGAATAGGTCCATTGTTACTGGGTGGTTGTTGTTATCAATACTGTGTGTTTCAACTATCCAAATATACCATAAGGGATAATGTTCGTTCTTGGAACTTCTGGCTTTCTCCTATCCTGTCTTCCTTCTCTCTTCGATTTCGGGACGATAAGACCTTAGCAGTTACAGTTCCTTCTATACAACCTCTTAAGAAGAGTATCTTCCGTGGTCTAGTGCTAACGGGTATCACACTAGGCTTGCACGCCTAGTATCACACAAGCCTAGTATCACACTAGCCTAGTATCACACTAGGCTTGCACGCCGGAGGTGATTGATTCAAGATTTTTTCTTCTTTCATCAGGAAGAAATGCTGATTATACCTATAACTGCTCGTATGTAGGTAGGTACCTATTTAATGTTAGTAAGGAGGGAAAAATTATAAGGAGGAGGAGGAAATAAAGAAAAGGGAGGGAAAAATTATAAGGAGGAGGAGGAAAAAAAGAAAAGGGAGGAAGATTGAGTAGGGGGAGAAGAAGAAGAAGAAGAAGAACGGGCCCTCCTTCTCACATCGATTGCGGGACGATAAGACCTCCGTATAGGTAGTTATACACTTCCCTCTAACAAACCTCTTCAAAAAAATCTCGAGTTAAATCTAGACTTGTAAGTGCTAGGTCACGGGTTCGATTCCCCCCGGGGGCGGATTTTATCCTCAGCAGATAAGATTATTTCTGGTAACGGCTGACTTTCTCCTATCCTGTCCTCCTGCGGGACAATAAGACCTCCTTTGTTACAGTTCCCTGTATCAACTTATTTTAAATATAAAAGAAAAATATAAGGCTCGATCTTAAATTTAAACCAGGAAAAAAACCCTCATACTTATTGTAAAACAAGAGAACACTGAAGAAGTCAAAGTTCTCAATATTGTTTCTAGGCAGATTTGTATTCACGATTTATTTGCAATTGAAATCCAAATTACGAACCTCCTCCAAATTCCTACATAGGTATACTGTATACATAACCATTACTATATGTACTTGTAGGTAGGTACATTAGGTACAAACATAAATAATCTATTACCTAGATACCTATCTACATAAATGAATCCCAAAATTTGGCCATCACTTGATCAATGCCATGGTGTAATTTCAGCAGACCATAATACCTACTGAAATAATTTTCGTAGTTCTGCAATTTTATTTCATTTTTCCTCCAAAGAAAAATAGGTAGGTATATTATTTATTTGAATTTATGGTGATTAATTTTTTACGATCAATTATGATGATTGTGTAGGTACCTAATGGTATGGACGTACCTATGGTTGCAAAAAATTGCTATAAATAATTTACCAAAAATCTGATTGTAAATTCACCCATTTTCTTCGCTTCATTGATACCTACCCACATCAGTAGAGTAATGGTCAAGGCACTCGCCTGGTAAACAGGAGGACATAGGTTCCATTCCAGTCAAGGTAGGTAGGGTATTGTGAATTTTGATCTATGACAAAGGGACTTTTTAGTCTTATTATTTTTTTTATTATTTTTTTTTTTAAGATGAGTGTTCCACCGCCGTTTTTATTTCGTAGCAATGGAACAACTGCTACACTAGACCCTTGTGGCCTGTGTCGTAGCATGCCCATCCCGTAGTATGCCTCTCATGGGCGAGAAGAGACACAATACTTCCCATTTAGGTGCTGGGTCAACACGAGAACACCAGAAAGTAACCCGTTGAAATATTTGCAATAAAAACGAGTACAAATTTTTGTCGATGGTGGGATTCGAACCCGGGACCTTCTGCATGGCAAGCAAGCGCGTTACCACTGGACCAACCGTGCCCCCACCATAATTGGACAGCATTAAGCAAAAACGAACCGTCCATAAGGCAATTCCCCTGACGGATGGTTCTTTCCTGCTTAATGGCTAGTAGTCATCACGGTGGCCGAATGGGTATCACACTAGGCAGCTTGCACGCTGGAAGTCCCGGGTTCGATTCCCGGTGGGTTCGAGGCTGGGATCGAACCGGGTCCTTCCTGTTTACCAGGCGAGCGTCTTGACCCCTACGCCACCGAGGTAGGTTTTCGCGATGATAAAAAAGTAAAAAAAAAAAAAAACATAAGGACCTTCTTTAGACTGCCGGGAGTAAAGGGACTTTTCAGCCCCATACGGGGGATAATCAAGATCCTATTCTAATAAGTCCGGTCTTATATTATGAATAATAATCCCCCAGTATGGCGCATACAGTAGAACCTCGATTATTTCAACTCCAGGTGCATATGACCAAGAAGTTGACGAGCACCACTTAAATATAAATACCTAGATGATAGATAGATTTCAACTCCAAAATCCATTGTTTTTTTCTATCTTTCAAAGGATATTCTATATTCTTATCAGAGGAAAAGATCATAAGAAAGTGATTATTTCAACCTCGATCATTTCTACTACCCCCGGTTCCAATTAGTTGAAATAATCGAGGTCCTTCTGTACTTCTGTACCAAGCCAAGGTTACCAGGAAATTCGGACCCAAGAGTTTCTCCTATTTCTTCAATTCTTCTTCCTCCATTGCCTCTTTGTTTCTTCTTCTCCTCCTTATTTATCAATTCTGTTTCCCCACTTCCATATAGGTAACAATCTCGTGTTTTTCTTCGGCCAGGCGCGATCTTAGGATCGCTGAGGGGAGCAGAAGATAGCTGAGTTAGTAAATCTAATGCACATATCTACCAAACTATAGCAGTTATTTAATTGCTACCTAAGAAAAACGTCGATATAATCTTGATATATGACTCATCTTTTCGTAGATTTCTCGGTGGTGTAGTGGTTAAGATGCCTGGTAACCAGGAGGGCGTGGGTTCAATCCTAGCCAAGGTGTGGAATTTTATCCTCTGGGATTCTCTAGGAGTTATGGACCATGTTTGCAATATTTGTCTGTTTGATTTGTTGGAAGGAATGATATAAGGACAAAAAGTGACAGGCCATAGATTTCCAGATAACTATGACACCCAAGCCAAGGGATTGCATTCCCAGATTCCGGGTTCGATTCCCGAAAATAAGTATCGTTTTCTTCGAACCCAACCTTGATGTACCTAAACAGCGTAGGTATACTTAAACTAGAAAGTAACCACAACCTGAAAACCGTATTACTGGGATTGATGGATTGATACCCTTTTAAACTCATAAAGACCTCTAAAACCTCGACTATGATATCAACGGGCGTACCCTCCTGGTACCTATCCGAGGAATGGGACTATTCCGCGCTAACCTTAGTAAGTTACTGAACTATTCTCAGTACAGGAATCCGGGCTAATCTTAGTAAGTTACTGGACTAAAGAGACAAAATCTCTGTAAGTTACTGGACTATTCCTGGAATCAGACTATGATATCAACGGGCGTACCCTCCTGGTACCTATCCGAGGAATGGGACTATTCCGCGCTAACCTTAGTAAGTTACTGAACTATTCCGGGAATCCGGGCTAATCTTAGTAAGTTACTGGACTAAAGAGACAAAGTCTCTGTAAGTTACTGGACTACTCCTGTAATCAGACTATGACATCAACGGGCGTGCCCTCCTGGTACCTATCCGAGGAATGGGACTATTCCGCGCTAATCTTAGTAAGTTACTGAACTATTCTCAGTACGGGAATCCGGGCTAATCTTAGTAAGTTACTGGACTAAAGAGACAAAATCTCTGTAAGTTACTGGACTATTCCTGGAATCAGACTATGATATCAACGGGCGTACCCTCCTGGTACCTATCCGAGGAATGGGACTATTCCGCGCTAACCTTAGTAAGTTACTGAACTATTCCGGGAATCCGGGCTAATCTTAGTAAGTTACTGGACTATTCCGGGAATCCGGGCTAATCTTAGTAAGTTGCTGGACTAAAGAGACAAAATCTCTGCAAGTTACTGGACTATTCCTGGAATCAGACTATGATATCAACGGGCGT
>NW_007379303.1:33639-53661 GCF_000475195.1 Diaphorina citri | reverse complement strand
GGGAGGTGTTCCTAGGTTCAATTGTAGGTTTTTATATTTATATTTTTTTTTTTTTTTTTTTTGTAATTACCCCTTCTTCTAAAGCTCGTTCCTCCCTTTTGGCGTGATAGCGAATGTACTAAACCATAGGAAATTCAAGATGGCGGAATTGACCGTTTACGAAAGGAAAATACAATTCTTCATTAAACCGTATGCCCCCTCTCCCCCCTCCCCCAGGTGTTCCCTCCCTCTCCATCCCTCCTGTAGAGCCATTTGGTATCCCTATGATTATGTTGGAGCAAGGCACAGGAGCTGTCAACTATAAGGCGAACCTGAAGGACGTCAAAATCACCGGCCTTAGCAGCTACAAGTTTGATGAAATCAAGTAGGTTTGATGTTACTTAAGATGTTATGAGCTTGTATAGGAACTCTTGAGTGATTTATCCGTCTATTATTTATTTATTTAATTTTTAAAAAGATGAGTGTTTCACCGCCGTTTTTATTTCGTAGCAATGGAACAACTGCTACATTAGACGCTTGTGGCCTGTGTCGTAAGCATGCCCATCCCGTAGTATGCCTCTCATCAACGCTTGATGTGGCCTGTGGCGTGGCATGCCCATCCCGTAGTTTGCCTTTCGTCAGATGGGCGAGAAGGGGCACAATACTTCCCATTTAGGTGCTGGGTCAACACGAGAACACCAGAAAGTAACCCGTTGAAATATTTGCAATCGAAAAACGAGTACAAATTTTTGTCGATGGTGGGATTCGAACCCGGGACCTTCTGCATGGCAAGCAAACGCGTTACCACTGGACCAACCGTTCCCCTACTATTTTATTTATCTACTTTTTTTACGGGTAGACACAGCACACAGCTTCAACTATATTCCACGGTGATGTTCTCCTGTGAGATAGGAATGGTCTTACCCATAGCGGCCACACAATATTTCTGAACGTGTGACCGTCTTTGAAATCATGAGTTGCTGTCTTTTTTTTAGTGCACTCAGCCTCGTGTGGAAAACTGAGGAGGCGAAACAGCAAGGTGGCTTTGATTCCGACTAGTTTTAGCTCATCTAGGTTACCGAACCGTCTCGCTGGAGGACATAAAACTGAGACAAAACCAGCCCTGTCAAGTCACAGACAATAACAGTGGCTCTTTTGAGGGTACCTGTGAATGGGACCATGGTCAAGTCCGTCTCAGGAAGTAGTGTACAACGACATAATTATGTACCTACCTGAATATCCCTCATTAGACCCCAGATCTGATACAGATTATCTAATGACCTGTAGGTGGATGAGTAGATTGTAGCCAAAACCAAATGTCAGCCCAGAGCAATCACCCTAGTTAGGGCTTATTGAGAGGCTGACTAAAATCGCCGACCCTGTACACGGGAAAAGGCAAAGAAGAAGAAGAAGAAGAAGAAGAAGAAGAAGAAGAAGAAGAAGAGATGGGTAGATCCAACATCTATCTACCTGGATAAAGGGCCCCACACCTGGGGCGAACACTGAGACAAAACCAGCCCTGTCAAGCCACAGACAATAACACTGGCTCTTTTGAGGGTACCTGAATGGGACTATGGTCAAGTCCGTCTTAGGAAGTAGGGTACAACGACATAATTATGTACCTGAATATCCCTCATTAGACCCCAGAGCTAGCTTTCTGGCCTAGATGGCACCTCTTGGTATCCTCTTAATGGAATAATATATGGACTCACAGCTTTCTCTGGAATAAACCTGATTGTGTGGACTTTCTAGAATCTAGAGCTACTGACTAACAAAATCTTCAAGAATATTCCAGTCAGCAAAGTGTTCCCGGAGAAATAGGAGCGGTAAACACTAAAATCAGCACTGAAAAAGTCATTCAGCAGAATCGAAGAATAATAATGCAAAAATGAAGAATGGTTGGGAAAAATCAAGTTGTTGATTTCGTTTTATGCCCAAAATCAACACACGGTCCATACACGATAAATCATTTGTCCATACACGGTGGGATTTCAGCTTTTGAGTCAGCTATGTGTGATACATTCTTAGGGTGTATCATGCCCATGATTAATTCGCCGTGTATGGAGTTGATATTCAAAGGTGACTTGAAAAAGTACAAACCATTATTTCATTTTTTCTAAATTATTCTTCAGTTGTGCTGAATTCTTCAGGAGAGAACTCAAGAATGATTGAAGAAATCAAGATTAGATTAGCAGAACGATAAAAAAACAAGTTGGTATGAGAGAAGAAAAGAGAGACAGGAAAACAGAGAGTGGAGAGAGAGAGACAGGGAAAGAGAGAGAGAAGGGGAGAAAAGAAAAGAGAAAGAATAAAAGAGAATGGGGCAAACGGAATGGAGAGAAGGAGAAAATGAGTCAAGAGTGAGTCTAAATTTATGGGTAAGTTCCATATCGTAGTATTAAGAAATTTCATGTAAAAACCTATTTATTTGTAAATACTATTTATTTATTTATTTGTAAATAATGAACACCTTTGGCTATACTAATCAAAGATGTCCGACCTATTTGTCAATGTAGTTACCTCCTATCCTATTTATTTAAGTATGTACCAAATTGGTACCTATAATACCTATAATTTATAGGTACCTAGAATTTAATTAATATTTTTGGTACCCTGTCTATTTATTTATTTTGAAAATCAACACGAATAAACTCAAACTATTTATTTAATGCACCATCTCTGAAAACTGTCTGTATTTCTTAATTCTCCTCCTAGAGATATAATGTCATCGTATAACTAATAAGGTCTTTCGTGATGAGGGTTTTGCCTTCCATTCGGCGATAAGCTACCCCCGCTCCTCACATTAACCTCACTCAGCCTGAGTGGGTCGGGAAAAGCCAGCAGCACGCACGACTGCCCAGACGGTCACCCATCCGGATACCAACCACGCGCAACTTTGATTAACTTCAGTGATCCATTGGAAACTGGTTCAACGGATGCATTGTGATTTTTGTTATCGCCGCGCCGCGCCGCCAGCTTCTACAAAGTTTACAACTTGGTGAAAGGATGACTTGACTAGTAATTGTCTACAAAGACTTCTAAGTTCTCAGGTCAGCCATTCACGCTCAGACTATCTGACAGTATCTGGCCTAGGTCTGTCCGTGCGTATCCACAACAGGGACCATAGACCATGGACGATTGACCCTATCCTAGACCCTGGACTATTGACCCTATTCTGGACCCTGGACGATCGACCCCCGCCAAGACCATCCCCTCGCACCAGGCTGTCCTTTACGGAGCCTTGGATCCTCCCAATTTTTTAGATAGACTTGAAATTTTGGGGGTCAGGAAACTACTTGTGTGACGACAAAAGCTGCTGACTTCAGTCTTCAGACTGTCTGCGAGACCTAAAAGTTAAATCGTTACGGCGGACGGACAGACAGAGGTCTGTCTGACCGCCGACCCGTGAGTGACCGGCTTAAGAGTAGTCATTTTATAGTAGGTACCTACCTAGTATGTTTAGTTTAGTAAGGCGTGTATTTATTTTTGACACATTGCCTGAAGGCTTCACAGTCATTATGTCATTCGTTCTATGCAGAGTTGAATAACCGATGAATCAAGATCTTTCAGTTCTAGAGCGTGGATTATTCTAGAGTTTTAGTAGGTATTATAGAAATATACTCGTAGACCATGAGACTAATCTTAGCCAAGGATACGCCGCGCCTATCCACTTATGCAATGTGCAGTGACCAAGATTGTCGCGGGAGATTTTTAGCTAAATCACCTTTAGGGATTATTAGCTAAATCCCCTTTAGGGATTATTAGCTAAATCCCCTTTATGGATGAGCTATCATGATTTTTTGATATAGCTTCCGATTATTATGGAATTTTTAATACCTACATAGAACTATTCCGGGAATATGAGGTTTTGTACAGGGGTTAGCCCAAAGCAATCACCCTAGTTGGGGCTGATTGAGAGGCTGACTAAAATTGCCGACCCTGTACACGGGAAAAGGCAAAGAAAAAGAAGAAGAAAAATACGAAGAGATGGGTAGATCCAACATCTATCTGGATAAAGGATATATCACCCAAAAGCGCTAAGTCGCGGACCCCACACCTGGGGCGAACTTTCTCCTAAACAGATAAGGTTCGTTCTCGGAATGGCTGGCTTTCTCCTATCCTGTCCTCCGTCCCTCTTTGTTTTCAGGGCGACAAGACCTCGATTGTTACAGTTCCCTCTATCAAACCTCAGGCTGTCAGTCTGGGGCTCTAGCACCTTCTTTTCCTAAGAGGTTTGATAGAGGGAACTGTAACACCCGAGAGCTCTTATTATTAAAAAATTGAAGAGAGGAATAGAGGAAAGCGATCTATTGAGAGAACGAATCTCATCTGTTTAGCAAAGTTCGCTCCACAGGCGGAAAGCGAACCCGCGACCTAGCCCTTCAAAGGCAGGCGCATTACCTTCCTTCTTCCAAGTTGATGGATCACTGAAGTTAAGTTGAGTGTGGTTGGTAACTAAACGGGTGACTGTTTAGAGACATCACTCGTTTCTCTCTTCTGACGCCTCAAGCAGACAGAATCAAGGTGTCCTCCATGGACCGTCTAGTCCCTCTGTCAAACCTCTTTTAAAAAAAAAAAAGTTTGATTTTTCTTCCAATGTGCGACGCGCCGAGGTTTGTTCTCGGAACATAACCCCTCTAGTGTGCAAGCCCAATAGTGTGATACCCCCTGGACCAGGGAGGCTGCCATAGCTATTACTACTTTATCATAGCTTCAGCAGATCTTTAGGCCAGGTAGACCTGAGAGACGGACCTTTTCAGTTGTGCCTGTCAGGTCTACCTGATAGTGAGTGGCTGGCCCAAGGAACTGAGGTGATTCCTGGACATCGAAAGGAAGTATTTGGCTTAAAGTTCTAAAAGGTTATACCTAGGTACCAACTCATTGTCTGACCTAATGACTAAAAAAGGTTTAGCTAATTCTGAAACATAAATGTTGTTAAACATAGGTATTTGTACATGACTAGGTATATAACTAATGATTCTGGTACTCATTATTTCATTGATTGCCTCAAGCCTTGGTCTGCACTTACAATCCTCCTTTTACTTTCAATAATAGAGGTGTCCAAAATTTCCTATAATCCTGATGGTCTGGTGTTTATTTGAACAATATTCAAGTAAACACCAGACTCCTTAATGTAAGAATATACTAACTTCTAAGGCCGCCCACACAGTCAGATAAAAACCGGCATGCAAAACTAAACCTGTGTGGCCGGTCTGAAGGTGTGTCCATACATAGTCGAACGGCCGTCGATCGATGTCGACCGAACCGTCCATACTGCCTCGACAACATTTCTCCTCGTCGCGTCGATCGATTATGTTTGGACACAGCTTGAGAATTATTGAACTGTTACACACTGTATGTTGTCCAGAAATTTCTGCTCCACCCTGTACATACGATCTGACAGACGACACCGAAGCGAATACAATAGTCCGTCCCTTATACCTTTTTATTACTATTGTAATAAGAAAGGAAGGACGGACTAAAAAGACATCTTTTCTTTATTCTGCTATCGCCATTCGGCGAAAGCTAAAACCGCTATAACAACAACTACAACAACAAAATAGGTATGTAGAAAATCTAGGCTTGGGCTGGTAAACAGTTCAGGACCATTGTAAATAAAGCTGTGTCCACTGTCCACACAAAGTCGACCCCGTCGATCGACCATCGTACACTTCTTCGACAACATAGATTCACCTCTTCACCTCGTCGATCGATCGAAACGGTCGACTATGTGTGGACGCAGCTTAAGCGGTAAATAATTTTGGACCCCAGCTGGAACTAACTGTTTTCTTCTTTCTGATTTCAGCGGAGTGGCTAAACCCATGTCGTAGAACTAGCAATGATCTGGACGAGTGTGTACGGGATACATTCCAGAACATGTTCCCCTTCCTAGCTAAAGGTAAAATATCAGAGTTAAAGCCTGTTCCCATTTGTCGTGAGTTTCATTCGATTTTTCCGCCGCGAATGTCTTGTAGGCAAGGTAGTTTATTTATTATTTTTTAAGAGGTTTGACAGAGGGAACTGTAACTGCTATGGTCTTATCGTCCCGAAATCGAAGAGAGAAGGAAGACAGGATAGGAGAAAGCCAGCCGTTCCGAGAACAAACATTATCCAATCAGGATAATGGGCGGGACTCGAACCCGCGGCCTAGCGCTTACAAGGCAGACGCACTACCAACTAAGCTAACTAGGCTGGCCAACGTAGTTTAAATGAGAGTGTTATTTTGCAACGCTATGGAGTTTTATTTGTGTACATTCCCGCAAACCTATCTGCAAATGCTTAAGAAGAAGAATTGCACGTCACAGGAACTTTGATACTTAAAGCAACGACATTAATGTCACGTGACGTCACTACTGTGGCGTAGATGCACCTAAAGGTCCGTTCTCACTGGTCGTTGGGGGAAAAAAATCGTGTCGTGCCTGGAATCTCAATTGACGTTTATTACATTGATATTTACATGTATTACTATGTGTATATAAAGCTTAAGGGATCAACTTCTAACCTCGGGTGTGATAATGGCGAAAGTCAAGGTCCAGTGATCTGTGCGCTTTGTGTTCTTCAAAGGTGACTGGCCAAACGAATCCGGAGATTAGTGGTTCGACCCCGCAAGCTCAAAATTCTTTTGTTTTCCCCCACCAGGTATCCCAGAAATCGGCATGGACCCTTTCGAGCCACTGCACATTGACTATGTCGGAATTAAGAAGGGGCAGGACCGGTTACTTTGGCCGGATCCTTCAAGAATTTGATCATTCATGGCCCGAGCAACACGACTGCTGTTTATACCAGGTAGGTATTAGAAGGTTCCGAAATACTGTGATTTCGTTTGGCCAGCCACGCACTATCAGATAGGCCTGACAGATAGGTACACCTGATTAGGTCCGCCTGTCAGGTCTATCTGATACCTGATAGTGAGTGGCTGGCCAAGGTTATCTTGGAACGTAGAGTGCGGGTCTTATATGCGCTGGGTTGCGGGTTAGATTTCCGGACGGGCCGAACTTTATCTTGTTCGTTGAGGTTCTTTCACAAAGGTCTTTTTCGGAACGGCTGACTTTCTTCTATCCTGTCCTACTTCTCTCTTCGATTTCGGGACGATAAGACGTTGGTTGTTAAGCTGTGTCCACACATAGTCGACGCCGTCGATCGACGAGGTGAATCTATGTTGTCAAGGCAGTGTACGGTTTGGATCAACAATTGATTGACGGCATTAAGTATGTGTGGACACAGCTTTTACAATTCTTTCTTGATTCCTCTCCTAATCCCTGATGATTTCCAGGTTCGATCTAAAGAGGAACAAGCTGGACATTGGCCTTTTCATTCCGACCATCAAAGTAGATGCTACGTATGACCTGAAGGGGAAACTCCTGCTTCTACCCCTGGTCGGTGTGGGACACGCCAAACTACATTTGAGTAAGTCGAAACTGCAGTTGAACAAACTTTCAAAAATCATGAATTATTTGTAGTATGAATCAGAGATCCTCTTTACAAGTTTTGTGCATATCTCAGTGCCTCACTGACTAGGTTTATTAATTCTTATTCCTCATCGATCTTTTAACTCTGGTAATGCCGCCACTGGTGACCACTCGATTAGAAACATTAGAGTAACTTCTGAGTTGTCTTCACGAGACTAAGAGCATCCCGAACTCCAAGCACAGAGACGAAAACTTCGAACTCGCCGAGAATCGAACCTGGGACCTCCGGCATGCAAGCCACGCCAAGGGGGTTGGTAGTGTTGGTACTGATTAGGTCAAAATACATAGGTTGTAATTTTTTTGGAATCCTCAGTTGACTCCTGTATTCCTCTTCTCTTCCTCTCGATCTAAAGAGGAACAAGCTGGACATTGGCCTTTTCATTCCGACCATCAAAGTAGATGCTACGTATGACCTGAAGGGGAAACTCCTACTTCTACCCCTGGTCGGTGTGGGACACGCCAAACTACATTTGAGTAAGTCGAAACTGCAGTTGAACAAACTTCAAAATCATGAATAAAATTGTTTGTAGTATGAATCAGAGATCCTCTTTACAAGTTTTGTGCATTATCTCAGTGCCTCCTTGACTAGGTTTATATTCCTCATCGATCTTTTAACTCTGGTAATGCCGCCACTGGTGACCACTCGATTAGAAACATTAGAGTAACTTCTCAGTTGTCTTCACGAGACTGAGAGCATCCCGAACTCCAAGCACAGAGACGAAAACTTCGAACTCGCCGAGAATCGAAACTGGGACCTCCGGTATGCAAGCCACGCCAAAGGGGTTGGTAGTGTTGGTACTGATTAGGTCAAAATACATAGGTTGTAATTTTTTGGAATCCTCAGTTGACTCCTGTATTCCTCTTCTCTTCCTTCACAGAAAACGTGAGCACTAATGTGGCCACTGACATTTACTTCCCCAAAATGGCCGGTGAGGAGGTCATGGTAGCTTCGAGTATGAAGGTGAACTTTAGTCTCACTCATATGAGGGTGTACCTGGATAATCTGTTCAATGGGAACAAAGTTCTGGGTAAGTATTGTGAAGGTGTATTGAGTCGGGTACTTGTACCTTTTAATTTTAGGCCAGCCACTCACTGACAGGAGACCTGATCAGGTGTACCTGTCAGATCTACCTGATAGTGAGTGGCTGGCCTTACGTAATTTAAGGTCTCAAACCTTGGCAGGTTTGAGAGAGGGAGACCTCAACAAAGATGTCTCTTATAGCCAGGATGATTATATTCCTGACTGAGTCAGGAACACCATTTATAAGATTAAGTTCAAATACATAAGTCCATCGTCTTTATTTAAAAACAAATCGACCAACCTGAACTATTTTCTTTGGAGTCATCTTTTGTACCCTGGTTATGGTCTGATATTATGAATAATAATCCCCCAGTATGGCGCATACAGTAGAACCTCGATTATTTCAACTCCAGGTGCATATGACCAAGAAGTTGACGAGCACCACTTAAATATAAATACCTAGATGATAGATAGATTTCAACTCCAAAATCCATTGTTTTTTTCTATCTTTCAAAGGATATTCTATATTCTTATCAGAGGAAAAGATCATAAGAAAGTGATTATTTCAACCTCGATCATTTCTACTACCCCCGGTGCCCGGTCTTTTCAAAGGATATTCTATATTCTTATCAGAGGAAAAGATCATAAGAAAGTGATTATTTCAACCTCGATCATTTCTACTACCCCCGGTCCCAATTAGTTGAAATAATCGAGGTTCTACTGATGTAATTCTGTACCAAGCCAAGGTTACCAGGAAATTCGGACCCAAGAGTTTCTCCTATTTCTTCAATTCTTCTTCCTCCATTGCCTCTTTGTTTCTTCTTCTCCTCCTTATTTATCAATTCTGTTTCCCCACTTCCATATAGGTAACAATCTCGTGTTTTTCTTCGGCCAGGCGCGATCTTAGGATCGCTGAGGGGGGCAGAGGATAGTTGAGTTAGTAAATTTAATGCACATATCTACCAAACTATAGCAGTTATTTCATTGCTACCTAAGAAAAACGTCGATATAATCATGATATATGACTCATCTTTTCGTAGATTTCTCGGTGGTGTAGTGGTTAAGATGCCCGGTAACCAGGAGGGCGTGGGTTCAATCCTAGCCGAGGTGTGGAATTTTATCCTCTGGGATTCTCTAGGAGTTATGGCCATGTTTGCAATATTTGTCTGTTTGATTTGTTGGAAGGAATGATAAAAGGACAAAAAGTGACAGGTCATAGATTTCCAGATAACTATGACACCCAAGCCAAGGGATGGCATTCCAAGATTCCGGGTTCGATTCCCGAAAATAAGTATCGTTTTCTTCGTACCCAACCTTGATATAGGTACCTAAACAGCGTAGGTACTTGAACTAGAAAGTAACCACAACCTGAAAACTCTATTACTGGGATTGATGGATTGATACCCTTTTAAACTCATAAAGACCTCTAAAACCTCATGTGGCCCATTGTCACCCCGTGGCCTGCCCCCAAATGCCCCACCCTAGTTTCGGCCCTGGACCTTCTCAACTTAGTTTTAATCGCTCTGCATGCTTTGCATACGAAAAGATTTCCTCTATAAAATTTACAACTTTCAAAGTCCAGTTTCCAGTTGACCATCTAACTCGCAACATAGATCAACAACTTCCACTCGGGAAAATCACTTGGCGTGGTGCTTTTTTTCGTCGGGGTTTTCGTGGGTGCCTGTGGCGTGGTTGAAAATCTGTGTGAATTTTCGCAAAGGGTGGTGCGTCTTGCCAATAACCATGATTTCAGGAGTGTTTTCCACCAGGATGAGTGTAATGATGGTGGGTGTGATGTTCATGTCGAGTGTTATGGGTGCACCTGCCCCAGGTAAGTCACGTGTCTAACTTTTTTTACTTTCTATTACCATCCAAATCATTCGAATACCATAAGCTAGCCTAAAGTTTTGAAAAGATGCCTTCGCAGGCGGAATTACAAACTAGTCCTGCGAAATTTACGGGGAAATAGTGTTGCGAAAAAGTGAAGTGCCTTCGAAGTATGACCCCAAAATTAGGAGAAAAAAATTGACTCCGCTGGGAACCAAACCCACGATCTTCGACTTGTGATCCTAGGGTGATACCCGCTCGGTCACAGAGGTCACTCAAGAATACTTATACCAGGATGAGTGTAATGATGGTGGGTGTGATGTTCATGTCGAGTGTTATGGGTGCACCTGCCCCAGGTAAGTCACGTGTCTAACTTTGTTACTTTCTATTACCATCCAAATCATTTGAATACCATAAGCTAGCCTAAAGTTTTGAAAAGATGCCTTCGCAGGCGAAATTACAAACTAGTCCTGCGAAATTTACGGGGAAATAGTGTTGCGAAAAAGTGGAGTGCCTTCGAAGTATGACCCCAAAATTAGGAGGAAAAAATTGACTCCGCTGGGAATCAAACCCACGATCTTCGACTTGTAATCCTAGGGTGATACCCGCTCGGTCACAGAAGTCACTCAAGAATACTTATTATTAGTTTTTTTCTAGTCTTTTTTTTTTTTTTCAAAGAACCATTTGTTTATTTATTTTATTATCATTTTTTGCATAGCTTTTAAATTCGTGTGATACTAACGGTGCATAGAAGGTATTCTTCTTTTTTTGCTCACTAAATTTACTGTTACCTATTGAGTTTTTTGTCGACTTTTTGTGACCGTCCGGGCTAATCTTAGTAAGTTACTGGACTATTCCGGGAATCCGGGCTAATCTTAGTAAGTTGCTGGACTAAAGAGACAAAATCTCTGTAAGTTACTGGACTATTCCTGGAATCAGACTATGACATCAACGGCCGTACCCTCCTGGTACCTAGCCGAGGAATAGGACTATTCCGCGCTAACCTTAGTAATTTACTGGACTATTCCGGGAATCCGGGCTGTGATTGAATCCCTTCTAGAGTCAGTGAAAGATCTTAACCATGTGGCCACGAAGGTGGCCTTTAGGAGATCCATTCAAAGAATTATTCTATTCTATTCTCTTATCTCCTATTTCAGCTAACGTGAACGCTCACGTCAAGATGAACGGCAAGGTGATCAAGAAGAAGGGACAGGAATATTTTGAATCCAAAGACACCATGATCAAGCTGACCATTGGAGAAACCCAGGCTCACTTTGGGAACCTGTTCAATGGAGACTCTGTGCTGAGTAAGTAGACCTATTGTCGTAAAGATCTGCGGAATGGTGGAATGACAAGTCCGGCGGTATCCTTAGATCTAGCTGCGGGAGGTGAAGAACGCACGCCTCAAGGTTCGCGGGTTCATTGGCTTCGGTCAGTTAATTTACGTCCGATCAAATCTTAGTGATAAAGGACATGGATCAAAATTACGTAGGTACCTACTTAATAAATTATTAGAATTTATATTGATTTATTGAACGGAATTTGCATTAAATAATCATAAAGATATATTACGAGCTTTTGTAAAATTGTCCCACTACTTTTAATTAATTCCATAGAAATCGAAAAGTTTAAAGATGGTTTTCCTCAAACATCAAGTTTCGTCTTTAGACAATTTCATTAGGTCCTTTTATAGCATCTCATTAGGTCCTTTTTATAGTAGATATTATTTTACGTTTTATGTGTATTTTTCTGTAACGCTGAAGATGCCTTCACCGGCGAAACTAGTCCATAAAATGAAAATGAAATAAAACCCAGAATATTTTACAAATAGTGAAGCAGTATATGTTTATCATTTCAACCTACCTAGCCATTAGGTCCTTCTTTTATGAAACCCTGCAATTTTGAACTCCGAATTTCAACCTGTCTGTTTCTTTCTGTGTTTGACCAGTGAACATTGCTAACTACCAGTGTAAGCAGAAGGATCCTACATTTGATGAATGTGTTAAGAAAGCAACCGTCCTCGCCAAACCTTACATCGCTAAGGGTAAGTTATTTTGCTTAGTCTTAGCACTGCTAATACTTAGGAGTAGGTGAACTATTTTTTTCAAAGAGGTTTGACAGAGGGAACTGTAACTGCTATGGTCTTATCGTCCAAAAAAAACACATGTATTTTTTTGTTAAGAGGTTTGACAGAGGGAACTGTAACTGCTATGGTCTTATCGTCCCAAAATCAAGAGAGAAGGAATTTTTTTAAAGAGGTTTAACAGAGGGAACTGTAACTGCTATGGTCTTATCGTCCCGAAATCGAAGAGAGAAGGAAGAGAGGGATAGGAGAAAGCCAGCCGTTCCGAGAACGAACATTATCCCATCAGGATAAAATCCGCCCCGGGCGGGAATCGAACCAATAGGAGAAAGCCAGCCGTTCCGAAAACGAACATTATCCCATCAGGATAAAATCCGCCCCGGGCGGGAATCGAACCCGTGGCCTAGCGCTTACAAGGCAGACGCACTACCAACTAAGCTATATAACTAGGCTGGCTAGGTGAACTAATTATAGTGCATAGAGCATAGAGAATGGTCAAGTCTTAACGTAAGAAATGGTCAAGTCTTAACGTAAGACCATTTTTGTGCACCAAATTTTATCCCAAGTGCTTTTAAAAAAAGTTTCAAAGTCAGTGGTATGCCATGCGTTGATAACAAGTTGAATGCAGCAGTTACCAATGGCTTAGGTTCCAACTCACCCCATCGCTGTTATCGCTATCTCTTCTGTGGTTCGATGGCATGAGTTGTGGCCTCGGATCGTCCTATCTTACCCTTGTGATCTAGGCTTCGGTCTGATATCTTCGGTTCTGATGATGTCAGACTTTGGGCCCTGCTACACTGTTAGGGATTCCAAAGTCTAAATCATTTAATTACTTACTTAGGTACTAAACATTAGGGAATTCCAAAGTGTAAATCATAAAATTGAGGCCAAATTAACCTGTATTTAAGTAAATATGTTGTGCCTAAGTAGGTACCTACATATTAGGTACCTGGAGATCTGCTATACATAGGTAGATCCAACATCTATCGGCGCGACGCGACGGTAAAGGATATCAGAGTCAAGCAAAACCAAATCATTTGTACAGCCAGATACTGTACAGCAGGGGTGGACATAACGTGGCTCGCGAGCAACATCCGGCCCTGGGCGTGGCTCGCCCCAAATGGACTTTATGGGATTGCAACTCCTAAAGGTAAGGTTAGTGGCCACCCCTGCTATCAAAGTAAATCCAAGAAAGACCCTTAGGTTTTAGGATTAGGATAAAATCCGCCCCGGGCCGAAATCAGTCAATATCACACTGTCCCTATTCTTTTCCAGGTGAAGCCACCAACAAATTCATCAACGAAAATGCCAACGATATTGTAGAGGAGGTGAAACCAGCCATCGAAATGGTCGCGTCTATGCTGCTTGATGATATTGCTAACAAAATCTTCAAGAATATTCCAGTCAGCAAAGTGTTCCCGGAGAAATAGGAGCGGTAAACACTAAAATCAGCACTGAAAAAGTCGTTCAGCAGAATCGAAGAATAATGATGCAAAAATGAAGAATGATTGGGAAAAATTAAGTTGTTGATTTCGTTTTATGCCCAAAATCAACACACGGTCCATACACGATAAATCATTTGTCCATACACGGTGGGTTTTGAGCTTTTGAGTCAGCTATGTGTGATACATTCTTAGGGTGTATCATGCCCATGATCAATTCACCGGGTATGGAGTTGATATTCAAAGGTGACTTGAAAAGTTCATACTGGATAACAACAAAACAACAACTTTATTTTTCTAAACCATTACTTAATTTTTTCTAAATTATTCTTCAGTTGTGCTGAATTCTTCAGGAGAGAACTCAAGAATGATTAAAGAAAAATCAAGATTAGATCAGCAGAACGATAAAAAAATAAGTTGGTATGAGAGAAGAAAATAGAGACAGGAAAACACAGAGTAGAGAGAGAGAGAGAGAGAGAGAGGAGAGAGAGAGACAGACAGAGAAAGAGAGAGAGAAGGAATCATTACATACATATTTATGAATGGATATCTGAATTCAGATATTATGTAATCCAATGTACTTCAACACATAGGTAATACATATGTAATGGAACATAATCTGAATTCAGATGGTTCTAGAACCGGTCCAGATCCAGCTGAAGACATACTGACCTTCTCTCCAGTGATCTCATTTCAAGTAGGGCTGCATGGCCAGCAACAAGCCAATGCCCTGATAGTCACCCATCCAGATATCAAATATGTATAGGTAGGTACCTACGTGCTACCAAATACCCGATCGCAGACAAAACCAAATGCAAAATCAATAATAATCAACTTAAAAAGCACTTGGTTCAGTCAATTATTATGTACGAGTATGTATATACTCTGTATTTAGCTACCTATATTTACTCTGGTTGTTAATCTCAGTTAGGTATTACGTGTGTGCACTAAAATCATTACATACATATTTATGAATGGATATCTGAATTCAGATATTATGTAATCCAATGTACTTCAACACATAGGTAATACATATGTAATGGAACATAATCTGAATTCAGATGGTTCTAGAACCGGTCCAGATCCAGCTGAAGACATACTGACCTTCTCTCCAGTGATCTCATTTCAGTCTCAAGTACCTGGAGATCTGATACAGATTATCTAATGACCTGTAGGTGGATGAGTAGATTGTAGCCAAAACCAAATGTCAGCCCAGTGATTTGGGCGAAGAAATAAACGATTGTTCTTTTTGTCAATTTTTTTCTATATTTTTTCATTACTGTTATTATTACTTATTTATTTGTTAGTTATAATGTTGGTAATACTTTGTATTGGCGTGACCTGTTAGCCTATATGGGCCACATGTACCACGGACATTATAGTCAATAGTTATAGAACACTAGTTCTAGCCTCTGTAGCTCGGGGTGTAGGAAACATGATAACAATCAGCTCGAGTAATGTTCATAGTGGTCAGTGTGCATCGCGTTCTCGTCATGTGCTTCATTCTTTCCAATATCCGAAACGCATCGTCCGCCCCGCCAATCAATGTGAAAGACATCATGCCGTCTGCATCCTCATCCGTGACCTGTTAGCCTATATGGGTCACATGGTAACACGTACATTAATAGTTAATAGTTATTGAACACTAGCTCTAGCCTCTATAGCTCGGGGTGTAGGAAACATGATAACAATCAGCCCGAGTAATGTTCATAGTGGTCAGTGTGCATCGCGTTCTCGTCATGTGCTTCATTCTTTCCAATATCCGAAACGCTTCGTCCGCCCCGCCAATCAATGTGAAAGACATCATGCCGTCTGCATCCTCATACAGTGAACTGTTTGGGTCTAAATACCAGAGGAGCCAGGAAAGATATTTAGAGAACCAGCGAGTCCGCGCCAAAGTGGAAGAAATGAAAGCGAAAGGCCTGATAACGCCGAGTGAAGAATTCGATGACAATCCGATGGGCAGAACACCTGTCAAGTCGGAATATGTTAGTGAGCTGACCAGTGATATGAAAAGTGTAGGTGAAGACAATGTGGGCTCAGGTTTGGATGATATGGGCTCGGATTTGGATATAACTGTTGAAAAACTATTCGCAACAACTGAAGGGAAAGGTAAAAAGGCCCCGAAGAAAGGTACCGACGAGCTGGAAAAGTTCCCGAAATTCATCTATGATGATAGGTTTGGCATAACGATCCCGAACGACAACACAATGTTGAAAAACTATTCGCAACAACTGAAGGGAAAGGTAAAAAGGCCCCGAAGAAAGGTACCGACGAGCTGGAAAAGTTCCCGAAATTCGTCTATGATGATAGGTTTGGCATAACGATCCCGAACGACAATACGGAACTGTTTGGGTCTAAATACCAGAGGAGCCAGGAAAGATATTTAGAGAACCAGCGAGTCCGCGCCAAAGTGGAAGAAATGAAAGCGAAGGGCCTGATAACGCCGAGTGAAGAATTCGATGACAATCCGATGGGCGGAACACCTGTCAAGTCGGAATATGTTAGTGAGCTGACCAGTGATATGAAAAGTGTAGGGGAAGACAATGTGGGCTCAGGTTTGGATGATATGGGCTCAGATTTGGATATAACTGTTGAAAAACTGTTCGCAACAACTGAAGGGAAAGGTAAAAAGGCCCCGAAGAAAGGTACCGACGAGTCGGAAAAGTACCCGAAATTCATCTATGATGATAGGTTTGGCATAACGATCCCAAACGACAATACGGTCGACTACGTTGGCACAGAGTTCGGAAGTATTATGGAGCTCATTGAAATTAAAACCAAAAGTAGACAGGAATATTTCACGCGGAAACAGTTGTATGATTCCGACGAGTTCAGACCGAAAATGACGGAGAATCGGAGAAAGTATTATGTGATGAAGGAACGTGTGCTGGAGAGTGATGAATTAAACAAACCAGTAGAAGAAATTCAAAGGAAAGGCACAACGCTTAGTCTGTTAGATCGAGTCAATAGAATCACAAGAGCCAAAAGAACCAAAAAAGCGCCGTACATGTTCAAACGGAAATCGTTTGGAACCAAAGCAGAAGGAGATGATGAGGAAGACGACTCTGAAGAGAAAGCTACTGAGCCATACTATGAAGATCCTGCATTAGAGGATAAAGACGAAGAAGCAGAAAGGTGGAGACAATTCAATCAAGTCGCCAACTTCGATAAAGTGATGGCAAACTTTATGCAAGATCAAGAGGATGAAATCAAGAAGAGAGAAAACGAAAAGAAACAACAGTCGAGCGAAGAGAAACATCTAACAGAACAAAATTCTTCGCCATGTACCACCGAAATTATAATAAAACTTACCAAAACTACTAAATCTCCAAGTCGCCAACTTCGATAAAGTGATGGCAAACTTTATGCAAGATCAAGAGGATGAAATCAAGAAGAGAGAAAATGAAAAGAAACAACAGTCGAGCGAAGAGAAACATCTAACAGAGCAAAATTCTTCGCCATCTACCACCGAAATTATAATAAAAATTACCAAAACTACTAAATCTCCCAAGAAAACGAAAAAGACTAAAGCAACTCCTAGTACAAAACAGAAAACCACCAAAAAGAAGAAATTCACCACCAAAAGTGTTCAAGAAAAGTCCACATTGAAAGTGAAACCAACAACAGTAATCACTTTAAAACCAAGCACGGTGAAGAGGTCAAAAAATATCTCAGTGTCTGAAGAAGTATTGGCAGAAATAAACAGAAAACTAGGAACTGCCTTCATTAAACCCAGTATAGCCCTGGGAGATAATAAAAGTACCATCCGAATTTTGGATGTGACTAGAGTTACAAAAGTTCAAAATGACACGACATCGAAAACAACAATGCCTCCATCGGATTCGAATATAAGCTTACCTCAAAAAGAACTGCCAACAGTGTCAAAAAACACAAGTATAACACGTCACAATAGATCTACAGAGGTCGCAGTGTTAATTGCATACTCTCTTGGGAGAGGAGCAACCAGTCCCATAATAGATAGAATAGATAGACTGCTGGAGTAAAGGGACTTTTCAGTCCTATGCGAGCAGTATAAATGAGCACTATTATTATTATTATTATGTAGAAAATTTAGGCTTGGGCTGGTAAACAGTTCAGGACCATTGTAATTAAAGCTGCGTCCACTGTCCACACAAAGTCGACCCCGTCGATCGACCATCGTACACTGCCTCGACAACATAGATTCACCTCTTCACCTCGTCGATCGATCGAAACGGTCGACTATGTGTGGACGCAGCTTAAGCGGTAAATAATTTTGGACCCCAGCTGGAGCTAACAGTTTCCTTCTTTCTGATTTCAGCGGAGTGGCTAAACCCATGTCGTAGAACTAGCAATGATCTGGATGAGTGTGTACGGGATACATTCCAGAACATGTTCCCCTTCCTAGCTAAAGGTAAACTATCATAGTTATTTGGTGAAATATAGAGTTAGTTGAGGTGGCCCTTCAACTCTGGCTTAGGGGACTTGGAAACAGGGAGTAGAACAGATTAGTCTGTTCAGCAATTATCTAGATCTCTAGATCAATGTGTACCTACGGTATACATTTCAGAATATGTTCCCGTTCCTGGCTAAAGGAAAAATATTAGGGTCCTTTGATAAAATTCAGAGTTAGACGGGAAGTCCTTAAGGTCCGCTTACAATACAGTCGACTAAATTCGATCGATGTTGATGGACATGACGTTAGCAATCAGTGACCACAGTGTAGATTAGACGCTGCTTTATTCCAAAGTTGCACTGTCAATCAAACCATCGAATAGCAGTACATCTAATACACTCTCAAAAACTGCCAAAACAACGCTTAGGATAAAAACATCTTCGAGTGTCACGAAAACACCAATCGGAGAGTTGAAGCTAAAATCGAACACATTGAAGACAGCACCCACATTCCAGAAAGTTGTGGTGAAAACAATAGGCATAAGGAAACTGACGACGAAGTTGAAAAAGAAAGGGAAAGCCACAACTACATCGAAAAAGAAAACCTAGACGAGTTATGTATATCAAAAAGGTAACTTTACTATGAAATTTAAAAAGACTTTTTTGTTCCAGTCCGTCCGATCTTGTAATTTCCGCATGTTTTCAATAATCATAGCTATCTTCACTTTGTTTGTTACAATACCTAATACGGGATGATTCCTCGAAGGTTTGGCCAAATCATTAAGACCTTAGGTTTTGCAACCAAAATATTCTTCTCAGTCCGCCCGTACCACGTTTGTCGTATATTTTCTCTTGTTTGCTGGATTAAAGCTAGGCTTGGAAATAGTTCTAAGTAATTTTCATTAAATCATTAAATTAAGTTCCATTACTTTATCAATACATTTTTCAAACATCAGTTTGTCGAAATATGTATCAATAGAAGTTTGGAAATTGTACTTCATCTTTAGTTTAGTTTAACTATGTAGTTTACTTGACCTGAGAGCAAAATCTTCGTTTCTCTCTTTCTCTTTCGTCTTAATACCTAAATCAGTTTTGGTTTCTTCTTCATAATCTAAATCAATCAGATACTTATTTATCAAAACTTCCCACTCTGATTTCAGGCCGTTCCGTGAACCAGTTCCTGAACCAGAACGCCCTTCTAGTCGTCGAAGAGCTAAAAGAAACGATCGGCGAAAACCTCGCTGTCGTGTTCAAAAAAGTCATGAACGACGCATTCAGTCACATTCCGACCAAACTGTGGCTGATGAGCGACAACCAGGCTGCCCTGAGGAACGACACGCAAAGGTCGTACGGAACGACACAAAAGCCGAAGGACAAAGACGCTAAGAACAAAACGGAGGACCTGAAAACCCAAACAAAACCAGTAGCTTCAACAACACAAGCCCCCAAAACGACTGAAGCTACAACAACAGCAAAACCAGCAACTACAACATCTACTACAACCACTGCCAAAACCACATCTGAAGCGAATGAAGCCAAAACCACAACAGCAGCACCTGAAGAAGCAGTATCGGAATTCAGTGATAATGCTGACGAAATCCTGGAAGGTATTGAAGAAAGCAGAGTGGATGGAGAGGAATCTCAGAGCTCGAGATCAGAGAGTGGAGTATATATACTAGAAGGCTGTATTGGATACCTCTGAGTAAGGGGCAGGTATCAGAAGCCAGAGTGTTAGATGACGCAACCAGACAAGCAGCGTCAGCTTGGCACCTAGCGCCAGATAATATCTAAGGCGGACGTTCGACCACGCGTGACACACAATAA
>NW_007379303.1:29873-32997 GCF_000475195.1 Diaphorina citri | reverse complement strand
CCAGAAATAAAGTTGACCAAAAGACCCAGGAAATAAAAGTTGAGCCCCATAAAGACCAGGAAATAGAATCAATCCCAATGGATCACGTGAGTTGAGTAGCAACGCGTAGTGGTTCTTATATCCGGGATGGGCCCAAATTTCGTAGGGCTCTCCCCGAGGTGGCTTCTCAAACTCTTTTGCCCCATGGCGCCCCCTTTGGGCATATTCTCATTTTTTCAACACCCGCGCCCGCCTACCGTTACCCAACCTTCTCGTTATATTTTTTTTTACCTTATGGCGTTTTATGGAATAACAAAACGAGAATTTTAAACTTTGCAGATTTTTTTTATATTGAAGTATGGTAAGTACCTAGGTTACCTATTTATGAGCGTTTTAGTTAAATAACAAAACGAACCAACCTCAGTGGCTCAATTTCAGAAACTGTGAGGGGGTTTATAGCAAAAAAAAAAAAAAAAAAAAAAAGAAAAAAATGCTCGCTGGCCCCCCCCCCCCCCCTGATTTGTCTCCATGCCCCCCGGGGGGGGGCGCGCCATCCAGTTTGAGAACCTCTGTTCTAGGCAATCGCGTTCTGTTGGCTTTTCCCGACCCTACTCAGACTGGGTGAGCTTAATGTGAGGAGGCGAGTATATCTTGTCGTCAAATGGAAGGTAAAACCCACGTCACTAAAAACCTTAACAGTCATACAGTGACGTTAAGTCAAACAAACAACAAACAAACAAATTGAAGGTGGTACAAATAATGTTTATTACATTGATATTTACATTCTTTATGTATTTTTTCGTGAAATTCCCATACAAATTGTTCTTTTTTTATTAACTTTTTGTAATAAATTAAGTTGGAAAAAAAAATCGAGTTGTTTATTTCAAAGGTAGGTAATACTCGTAGGTTTTTCTTCTGCTTCAACAAAAGCTACCCTAATGGAGCTATAATCATCTAAATACTCGTTGCTAAATACACAAAGCCCCAAGTTTACAGGTTGTGATGTTTAAATGGTTGTTGGCCTCTAAGCATTTACATTTTATTGACAAACTCTTCGAGATTTAGGCCAGTCACTCACTTTCAGGTAGGCCTGACAGGTACACCTGATCAGGTCCACCTGTCAGGTATACGTATACCTGATAGTGTGTGTACTCAACAGGTATCAGGTAGACCTGATGAAGTATCACTGGCCCTATGGTGACATTGAGGAAGATTAAAAATGCAAAATCATAGGGTCAAATTTTGGAACTCGCTGCTTCATTCGTTCAAAAACTTACCTCCATCCAATTTGTTACTCTTGGCAGAGATCAACTTTGGTCCAAATGATGAGAGAATCAAGATCAGCAAAATCGTATATCCACCATAGTCGAAGTTCATTTTTCATATCGGCTCAAAGGGTTGGTTAGTTAGTTAGTTAGTTAGTTACATATGAGATTAGTTTGTTGGTTAGTTATACAGAGATAGGTTTTGGTGCTGCTCATGGTTACTGTAACCAACTACAACATATAATAATTGCCGATTGTCTTTTAGATTGGTAAGTATCCCATGTTGTGTTTTGTCTCTACTCCTTTTCCTCAGTCAACCATGGACATAGGGATGGGCGATATTTATAAAAATATCGATATTCGGAAATATCGATATATATCGCCCATCCCTACATGGGCATTTGTCTGATGTGGTAAGCTTTTGAAAGGTCAAAAATCTGGAGATTTAGTACACGGGGGGGGGGGGTGGAAATTATTATTGAGACACAAAGCTTCAAAATTAGATAAAAATAGAAAGTAATAAATTCACATGAAAATTATAGGCAGGGACTACATTGTTTTGAGATTTTGTTATTGTCAAGAAAAATAGTTTTCCATGCACTTTGAAGCAATTTAAACGAAACCTCTATATGTGTCACTTTCAAATCAACTATGAGAACATGGCTACTGGCTCTTCTTCTGCTCCTCCATTATTGTTTACTTCCAATGATGTCAGTTGTCAACAAGCCTTTACTGAACCTCGTCAAGGAAGAGGCTTCGCTCTTTCGTGAAAACATCGTGTAAGAATGTCATCAGGAAGGGTGTTTAAATAAGTTAAAGCGCCTAAAAGGAAAAAAAAAGGTGTTTAAGTTGTGACATTGACCGATTTTGATCCGAGTAAATTTAATATTGTACGAATCAGGAGATATAATAGAAAAGCTTATTTACGAGTAGGTATATTATTAGTATATTGCTAGTAAAATTGCCTTTACTCCAGCATCAGCAAGAGCGACTGTTATGTCTTGTGATTTTGACTCACAAAAGCCGAAGGACAAAGACGCTAAGAACAAAACGGAGGACCTGAAAACCCAAACAAAACCAGTAGCTTCAACAACACAAGCCCCGAAAACGACTGAACCTACAACAACAGCAAAACCAGCAACTACAACATCTACTACAACCACTGCCAAAGCTTTTGGCGGATTTCAGTGGTAGCTGAAGAAGAGGATGACCATCCAAGGAGTCAGATTTGATCTTCAGATATGAAGATTATTTGGATTATAGGTAAGAACTTCTTTCTTTTTACTTCTCAACCATTATTGATGGCGCACCTCTAAGACAAAGTGGTCAAGAATACTGACTCTCAATCGGGAGATGCTGGTTTTGAATCATGGCCGGGGCGGAAATTTCATGAATAAACTTTTCCTATCCTGGACAGGCATGGTCCTGAAGTAATGCGAAAGGAGTTCCGAGGTACAATCTTTTAACATCCCTAAAGGGAACAGAGATGTGCAAAATGCTTTTGAAAACCAATTTGAAATGCAAAATGTAAAATGCTTTTTAAAAACCAATTTGAAATGTAAAATGCAAAATGTACATTTTGAAAATGGTTTTTTAAATGCTTTTTAAAATGGATTTTCAAACAATAAGCCCTTATAACCCTTGTACAAAAATTATGTTATTTACTAAAATTAGGTAAGTGAGAAAAATACAGAAAAATTAAGCAGCAAGTCAATAAAACTGGGCCCAATAAGACCAATTACATAACCTTAGGCTAAAATTCTTCTACTGACCACTGAGAAAACTAATAAGTATAACCAAAGTGTACTGACAAGTGATTTTTCACTAAATAGTGATTTAGTGATTTGAGGTCAAAATCTAGTGATTTTTGAAGGAAATGT
>NW_007379303.1:0-29494 GCF_000475195.1 Diaphorina citri | reverse complement strand
ATATTATAAACCCAAAGGGTTTTTTTTTTTTTTTTAAAAAAAAAAAAAAAAAAAAAAAAAAAAAAATACTTTCTCATTAACTTGACCAAGTTCCCCATACATGGCAAAATCGTTGTCTAGGTCCGATTTTTAGAAAAGGTTAACCTTTAGAGACTAATATTCCAATGGGGCGAGTTTTATGTTGGGAACAGATTAGGTTTGCAGTTTCCTTTTTCCTAATGGCTTACCTTATTTTATAGTTGACTAGGGTTCTTAGTTGGGGATTGTTATTTACACCGACTCGAGTTTCGCCTCACTCGTAGGCTTTTTCAAGATGACTCTTTTTCAAGATGCCTACGAGTGAGGCGAAACTCGAGTCGGTGTAAATAGCAATCCCCAACTAAGAACCCTAGTCAAATAGAAAATAAGGTAAGCCATTATCTAATTTGGGTGTCTAATATGAATCTAATTAATAATAATTCCCCTTCGTTCCTAGTGATTTTTGAAAGAAATGTAATTTCATTGCAAAATTGCTCTTAAAGCTGAAAAAATAGACTATTTTTTTCCTTCCAGAAACCTACAATTTGCCCCTTCAAATTAGTCGCATATGCAATATGCACTGCTTAAAATTTAGTGAAAGCGCTATAAGTAGTTGCCTTCACACATTTTTTTTTTTTTTTTTTTTTTTTCCCAAAACCCAGGGGAAAACACCTTTGGGGCGTGGGTTGGACAGCGCCGCGGGCGAAATTTTTTTCGAGAAAATTTAAGTAGCTCCTTCAAGGTTGCATACTTTTTTTTACTGACCAAAGTCTTTTTCACTTTTTATAGGCCTTTGAAATATTCCCAAAACTTCAGCGCCGCAGGCGAAATTTTTGAGAGATTATATGTTGCCCCTTCATGGTTGCATACTTTTTTAATTGAAATCTTTCTTTGTCTTTTTTTAATTTTTTTGAAAAAAGCATTTTTAAAAAAAGCATTTTGGCTCAAATGTAAAATGGGTCAAAAAAAGCATTTAAAATGTAAAATGCAAAATGCTTTTTCAAAACCAATTTGAAATGTAAAATGTAAATGTACATTTTACATTTTGCATTTTGCATTTTCCATTTTGCATTTTGCGGTTCGCACATCTCTGAAAGGGAATTGGGTTAAAAATTAAAAACCAGGCTCAGTAGTGTATACTATGTTGATGGAATGGTGGACATTGGATCTGGAGGTTGCTAGTTCCATTCCATGTAAAGTCATAAAATTTAACGCAGGTACGTAAAATGAGACTACTTCCCGAGACTAGAAATTTCCTTACTGTGTTAGCAAAAACATCATGAGGTGTAAATCAGTTCTTTTCCCCCTATTCCTTTTCTGTACTACCTCTTTCTTTACAGGTGTGTCTAATTCTATTACTGCAGTCAGTAGTACATGTATGACACACATGTACTACCATCTGTGTCTGTTTTAATACAGGTGTATACATGTGCGTACTTCTACCATTTGCATCCTGTGAGCATCTCTACTTACAACTGATCAAGGATCTTTACAAATCCTTTGAGAACATCATCATGAAAATGGATCAGTTCAAGATTATGCAATGCCGGAGAGACCTTGGAAGGTACTGCTTTATAAGAGCTAGGTTGTGGGTTTGTTTGTACGTTTTTTTTTTTTAAGATGAGTGTTTCACCGCCGTTTTTATTTCGTAGCAATGAAACAACTGCTACATTCGACGCAAGTGGTCTGTGTCGTAGCATGCCCATCCCGTAGTATGTCTCTCATCAGATGGGCGAAAAGAGACACAATACTCCCCATTTAGGTGCTGGGTCAACACGAGAACACCAGAAAGTAACCCGTTGAAATATGTGCAATCGAAAAACGAGTACAAATTTTTGTCGATGGTGGGATTCGAACCCGGGACCTTCTGCATGGCAAGCAAGCGCGTTACCACTGGACCAACCGTGCCCACATTCAGCCAATCTAGTTATTCTATCTCGTGTTCGGCTCGGCCGAAATACAACCCTGGAACGACCCCAACCCTGTAGTACAAAAGCCGCCCCCCCGAAGTGAAATAGAAATCGGCCCAGAACCCGAATAGAGTGCCCCAAAACCCGAATAGAGTGCCCCAGAACCCAAATAGGGGGATGCTTGTAGATTGAGTACGAATAGACTATCTTTGGACAAGCAACCACACTAGTAGATCATTGATGGCCGAGGCCACAAGTGAGCGTATTTGGATTAACTTCGGATCAAGCAATCTGATTGGGGTTGATTTCAAAAAATTCCGCCCGGGGCGGATTTTATCCTGATGGGATAATGTTCGTTCTCGGAACGGCTGGCTTTTTCCTATCCTGTCTTCCTTCTCTCTTCGATTTCGGGACGATAAGACCATAGCAGTTGCAGTTCCCTCTGTCAAACCTCTTAAAAAAAAGTCCAATTCGAGGTATAGGTGTAGGGGCAAACAGTCCTTAAGCATGGGTTGAGCTTCTACGAATCCAGGGCGCAAACCTATTGTGATTGTATACCCACTATTCTATTTCATCAGATACCGTGCGTACAAATACTTGCTACATAATTTCACGGGTCCAATGAATAATATGTGGTTGGGTGCTGGGGTTCCTGAACCATCTATACGAAGGATGAGACTTCAAACCAAAATGGTGGGTAAGTGACACTCTTCTCTGTACTTTCAATAAATCTGGTTCAAAAAGAAGGGAGTTAGATCAAAAATGAAGTTGATATTGCCATTATGATTATTCACAAAAGATACAAACGAGTTTTTGTAAAAATCCTCTAATATTGTAGTAGACAGTGTAGACACCTACTTGCGGACCAGCATGTTTTACTGAACAGCTCTTATGTAAAGAATTTATTGTAAAGTATAAATATAAATTTTGCTAGAAGTTGCCAATAAATGAACTCCTGAACACAAGTTGTGATTAGAGAATGTGCCAAGCACGGTTCATCATCCAACTTTAAAACCACACACGATACAATTTGTTTGCGAACTTAACTTCTAGACTTGGTCTCACAACGTAGTCTTTCTAAAGAGCATGGCACGTCTGTGCGGTAAATTTCAGACGTCAAGTCCGAGGGCTTTGTACGCGCTAGGGAGCGGGTTCGATCCCCTCCCGGGGCGAACTTTATCCTAAACAGATCAGGTTCGTTCTCGGAACGGCTGGCTTTCTCCTATCCTGTTCTCCTTTTCTCTTAGATTTCCGGACGATAAATCCTCCGCTATTACAGTTTCCTCTATCAAATATCTTATAATTTTCAGGTGTTGAGGGGAACGAATACTATACGAAATTTCCGCGCTTGTATGAATTTCGGAACGAGAATCGTCTCGTTAGAGCTTTGTACTATAGTGTCCGGTATTGGAATCTGCGGAGATGGAACTGCAGCGAAGGTAAGTGCAATGTAATCATAATCACCATTACCCCGGCCCTACTTTGGATGATTTTGGCGTTTTTGTAACCAAGAGATTGACTCTCTTTTCACACTGTGGAGAAAAATTTCACATAGGTATTAATAGCATTTTCTGTAGGTATAGTAATACCCTAACAACTAACAATATTTTAGGTTGGGTAATTCTTGGTTTTATGTTAAATTTTGGTGGTTGACAAAATGTATGGGTTGGCGTGTTGTCTTATTTTGTCCAAACATAGTCGATCAACTGTGTCATCAATTATGTGTGGACACACCTTTACCGTTCGTTGGCCAAAAGTTTTCCAACCATGTAACCATTCCCCAACGGCTACCCTACGATTTCCCAATCATCGATGTTGTTAGGGTATGTGGATACCTAGTTTACTTCTCAAAGTACCACAATTTCTTCCACAGCCGCCCTCCGTCACGTCAAATCCATCGCTCCCCTCATCCCGGAGGTCAACCTCACCCTCGCCTTCCCCATCTTCAACGAGTTCACCTCCGTGGTCACCACACCCTACGTGCGTCCCAACCGCACCACTCTACCTTGGAAGTACGGCCTTGAGAAACTTGCCCGACGCCAGAACGCGACAAACGGCACCACAAAGTTCCCTCGCAGGTAGGCTTACCAGACGTCCGCTTTTCGGCGGACATGTCCTTCTTTTTAGTCCGTCCTTCCTTTATCACTCACTATTTTTTTGTGGCACTATTTATTTGTGGTGAAGCTGAGAGCTTCTTTACAATTTCGGCCTTCCTTTATTAAATTACAATAGTAATAATAAAAGGTATAGGGACGGACTATTGTATTCGCTTCGGTGTCGTCTGTCTGTCTGTTCCCATAGAAAGACTTATCCACACCTGGTCGACCTACATATCAAATTAAAGGTCTTTTTACCAGGAACACGAAAGTGGTGTTTGGGTTAACTGGAATAACCTGACTAGCAGGATCTCCAGGTTTATCTTTAGTAAGTTGATGATCCCTAAAAAATGGTGGGAAAAGGTTAACATAGGTATCTTTCGATGATCCGTGAAATATTCGAAAATTTTCAGGAATCCTTGAAAATTTGATGGGAAAGCTCATGAAATTACTAATATCGTTCAATGGGTCCTAAAATTTGAGTCCTTACCGGGGTTAAGGGCCTTTACATTTTATTGACAAACTCTTCGAGATTTAGGCCAGTCACTCACTATCAGGTAGGCCTGACAGGTACACCTGATCAGGTCCACCTGTCAGGTATACGTATACCTGATAGTGTGTGTACTCAACAGGTATCAGGTAGACCTGATGAAGTATCACTGGCCCTATGGTGACATTGAGGAAGATTAAAAATGCAAAATCATAGGGTCAAATTTTGGAACTCGCTGCTTCATTCGTTCAAAAACTTACCTCCATCGACGCGGTTGTGCGCGAGATATTTGTTGATTTCCGTGACGGAGAACACGGATGGTTTGCCTGCGAAATGAAAGGGGATTTTAACCATTGTATCTCATGTTTTTTGAATGTAAGGTGTGTTTGCCTTTTGGAAATTGGAGGAACCCTTGACCTTTGATGGTTGGGAAATGGGAATGCGCCGTATAATAAAATTAGTCTATCCCATTGCAGGCAGCTTAGTTACCTCAGAGGGTAGCATGTCTGCCTTATAAGCAATAGGTCGCTGATTCACATTCCGCCCGGGCCGAACTTTATCCCAAACAGATGGGATTCGTTCTCGGAACGGCCTAAGTGGGGCCAGGAAAAAAACTAGTACGAAGGGATTGTCTAGATGATCACCCATCCGGAGGCTCCTGCTTTGTAAGCTGTAGATCGCGAGTTCGATTCTCGCCTGAAGCGGACCTTATCTCAAACAGATAAGATTCGTCTTCAGAACTGCTGGTTTTCTCCTATCCTGTCCTCCTTCTCTCTTCGATCTCGGGACGATAACACCTAGACTTCCAGTTTCTGTGTTTGCTCACCTTTCCTTATCAAACCTACAGGTCCAAAATTTTGTACCCTAGAAGGAAATTTTTTCGTCGCTATCTCTCGGTCTATTTAGAGCTTAAGCTTACCAGTAAATATTTGAAGAAAAATTTCAGCGCTAGACAATTCAATCAAGTCGCCAACTTCGATAAAGTGATGGCAAACTTTATGCAAGATCAAGAGGATGAAATCAAGAAGAGAGAAAATGAAAAGAAACAACAGTCGAGCGAAGAGAAACATCTAACAGAGCAAAATTCTTCGCCATCTACCACCGAAATTATAATAAAAATTACCAAAACTACTAAATCTCCCAAGAAAACGAAAAAGACTAAAGCAACTCCTAGTACAAAACAGAAAACCACCAAAAAGAAGAAATTCACCACCAAAAGTGTTCAAGAAAAGTCCACATTGAAAGTGAAACCAACAACAGTAATCACTTTAAAACCAAGCACGGTGAAGAGGTCAAAAAATATCTCAGTGTCTGAAGAAGTATTGGCAGAAATAAACAGAAAACTAGGAACTGCCTTCATTAAACCCAGTATAGCCCTGGGAGATAATAAAAGTACCATCCGAATTTTGGATGCGACTAGAGTTACAAAAGTTCAAAATGACACGACATCGAAAACAACAATGCCTCCATCGGATTCGAATATAAGCTTACCTCAAAAAGAACTGCCAACAGTGTCAAAAAACACAAGTATAACACAAAGTTTTGAGCTAAACCTGGACAAAAATTCCAAAGTTGCACTGTCAATCAAACCATCGAATAGCAGTACATCTAATACACTCTCAAAAACTGCCAAAACAACGCTTAGGATAAAAACATCTTCGAGTGTCACGAAAACACCAATCGGAGAGTTGAAGCTAAAATCGAACACATTGAAGACAGCACCCACATTCCAGAAAGTTGTGGTGAAAACAATAGGCATAAGGAAACTGACGACGAAGTTGAAAAAGAAAGGGAAAGCCACAACTACATCGAAAAAGAAAACCTAGACGAGTTATATCAAAAAGGTAACTTCACTATGAAATTTAAAAAGACTTTTTTGTTCCAGTCCGTCCGATCTTGTAATTTCCGCGTGTTTTCAATAATCATAGCTATCTTCACTTTGTTTGTTGCAATACCTAATACGGGATGATTCCTTGAAGGTTTGGCCAAATTTAATCATTAAGACCTTAGGTTCTGCAACCAAAATATTCTTCTCAGTCCGCCCGTACCACGTTTGTCGTATATTTTCTCTTGTTTGCTGGATTAAAGCTAGGCTTATTTTGGAAATAGTTCTAAGTAATTTTCATTAAACCATTAAATTAAGTTCCATTACTTTTTTAGTATCTATAACATTTTTCAAACATCAGTTTGTCGAAATATCAATAGAAATTTGGAAATTGTACCTACTTCATCTTTAGTTTACTTTAACTATGTACCTAGTTTACTTGACCTGAGAGCAAAATCTTCGTTTCTCTCTTTCTCTTTCGTCATAATACCTAAATCAGTTTTAGTTTCTTCTTCATAATCTAAATCAATCAGATAGGTACTTATTAATCAAAACTTCCCACTCTGATTTCAGGCCGTTCCGTGAACCAGTTCCTGAACCAGAACGCCCTTCTAGTCGTCGAAGAGCTAAAAGAAACGATCGGCGAAAACCTCGCTGTCGTGTTCAAAAAGGTTATGAACGACGCATTCAGTCACATTCCGACCAAACTGTGGCTGATGAGCGACAACCAGGCTGCCCTGAGGAACGACACGCAAAGGTCGTACGGAACGACACAAAAGCCGAAGGACAAAGACGCTAAGAACAAAACGGAGGACCTGAAAACCCAAACAAAACCAGTAGCTTCAACAACACAAGCCCCCAAAACGACTGAAGCTACAACAACAGCAAAACCAGCAACTACAACATCTACTACAACCACTGCCAAAACCACATCTGAAGCGAATGAAGCCAAAACCACAACAGCAGCACCTGAAGAAGCAGTATCGGAATTCAGTGATAATGCTGACGAAATCCTGGAAGGTATTGAAGAAAGCAGAGTGGATGGAGAGGAATCTCAGAGCTCGAGATCAGAGAGTAACAACCAGTTGGACCAGCTGCAGGCGGAATCTAATAATAGACTGCGATCTGTTCGACCTTCCTCCATCGAATTTGTTACTCTTGGCAGAGATCAACTTTGGTCCAAATGATGAGAGAATCAAGATCAGCAAAATCGTATATCCACCATGGTCGAAGTTCATTTTTCATATCGGCTCTAAGGGTTGGTTAGTTAGTTAGTTACATATGAGATTAGTTGTTGGTTAGTTATACAGAGATAGGTTTTGGTGCTGTTCATGGTTACTGTAACCAACATACAACAATTGCCGATTGTCTTTTAGATTGGTAAGTATCCCATGTTGTGTTTTGTCTCTACCTACTCCTTTTCCTCAGTCAACCATGGGCATTTGTCTGATATGGTAAGCTTTTGAAAGGTCAAAAATCTGGAGATTTAGTACACGGGGAGGTGGAAATTATTATTGAGACACAAAGCTTCAAAATTAGATAATAATAAATTCACCTGAAAATTATAGGCAGGGACTACATTGTTTTGAGAGTTTGTCATTGTCAAGAAAAATAGTTTTCCATGCACTTTGAAGCAATTTAAACGAAACCTCTATGTGTCACTTTCAAATCAACTATGAGAACATGGCTACTTCTGCTCCTCCATTATTGTTTACTTCCGATGATGTCAGTTGTCAACAAGCCTTTACTGAATTGTCAAGGAAGAGGCTTCGCTCTTTCGTGAAAACATCGTGTAAGAATGTCAGGAAGGGTGTTTAAGTTGTGACATTGACCGATTTTGATCCGAGTAAATCTTGTACGAATCGGGAGATATAATAGAAAAGCTTATTTACGAGTAGGTATATTATTAGTATATTGCTAGAAAAGTTGCCTTTACTCCAGCATCAGCAAGAGCGACTGTTATGTCTTGTGATTTTGCCCCTATCAAATATCTTATAATTTTCAGGTGTTGAGGGGAACGAATACTATACGAAATTTCCGCGCTTGTATGAATTTCGGAACGAGAATCGTCTCGTTAGAGCTTTGTACTATAGTGTCCGGTATTGGAATCTGCGGAGATGGAACTGCAACGAAGGTAAGTGCAATGGAATCACCATTACCTCGGCCCTACGCTGGTTAATTTGGATGATTTTGGCGTTTTTGTAACCAAGAGATTGACTCTCTTTTTACACTGTGGAGAAAAATTTCACATAGGTATCAATAGCATTTTCTGTAGGTATATAGTAATACCCTAACAACTAACAATATTTTAGGTTGGGTAATTGTTGGTTTTATGTTAAGTTTTGGTGGTTGACAAAATGTATGGGTTGTGGGTTGGCGTGTTGTCTTAATTTGTCCAAACATAGTCGATCAACTGTGTCATCAATTATGTGTGGACACACCTTTACCGTTCGTTGGCCAAAAGTTCGCCAACCATGTAGCCATTTCCCAACGGCTACCCTACGATTTCCCAATCATCGATGTTGTTAGGGTATGTGGATACCTAATTTACTTCTCAAAGTACCACAATTTCTTCCACAGCTGCCCTGCGTCACGTCAAATCCATCGCCCCCCTCATCCCGGAGGTCAACCTCACCCTCGCCTTCCCCATCTTCAACGAGTTCACCTCCGTGGTTACCACACCCTACGTGCGTCCCAACCGCACCACTCTACCTTGGAAGTACGGCCTTGAGAAACTCGCCCGACGCCAGAACGCGACCTTTGGGTTAACTGGAATAACCTGACTAGCAGGATCTCCAGGTTTATCTTTAGTAAGTTGATGATCCCTAAAAAATGGTGGGAAAAGGTAAAGATAGGTATCTTTCGATGAGCCGTGAAATATTCGAAAATTTTCAGGAATCCTTGAAAATTAGGTGGGAAAGCTCATGAAATTACTAATATCGTTCAATGGGTCCTAAAATTTGAGTCCTTACCGGGGTTAAGGGCCTTTACATTTTATGAGGTCCCTCGAAGACCTGTGAAATCTCATGAGTTTCATGACATGATTTTCTTTATGTTTTGAACGTTTTTGGCAAACTCCAACGAAATTTGACAAACTCTTCGAGATTTAGGCCAGTCACTCACTTTCAGGTAGGCCTGACAGGTACACCTGATCAGGTCCACCTGTCAGGTCTACCTGATAGTGTGTGTGCTCAACAGGTATCAGGTAGACCTGATGAAGTACCACTGGCCTTATGGTGACATTCTTCCCTCGCAGGTAGGCTTACCAGACGTCCGCTTTTCGGCGGACATGTCCTTCTTTTTAGTCCGTCCTTCCTTTATCACTCACTATTTATTTGTGGTGAAGCTGAGAGCTTCTTTACAATTTCGGCCTTCCTTTATTAAATTACAATAGTAATAATAAAAGGTATAGGGACGGACTATTATATTCGCTTCGGTGTCGTCTGTCTGTCTGTCTGTCTGTTCCCATAGAAAGACTTATCCAAACCTGGTCGACCTATATATCAAATTAAAGGTCTTTTTGCTAGAAACACGAAAGTGGTGGTGCAAATTTCGTCCAGAAACCAAAAAGCTAAAAAAAATAATAAAAAAAACTGGTTATACGTTTGTCCTCCGTCCGCCCACCTTTTTAAAATGTGTATAGCAAAATGTCTGCCTTTTTGAAGTTTTGGCCTCAAAAACCTAATTAACGTAATATATCGTTTTCCTTTAAGAGGACGTCAGGACTCGAACTTATAAAAAGCATAAATTTATTTTCTGTGCAATGAAAGCCATGTACAATGTACGTACATTCAGTAGGTGTATAAATAGGTGGTAGGTATGTACCTAGGTACACTGTACATAGATTTAAAAAATATGTTACCTACTTATTATTATACCGGTGGTTTTTGTGTTGATTATTTCCTGCGTCCTCCTTTTGGTTGAAATGTCCGCCTTTTTTAGCCAAAATAATGTCCTCCTTTTGAAATTTCGTGTCTGGTAACCTTGTTCGCAGGAAGCTGACACTCCACATGATGTACGGGTACAGCGGCGTGTTCCGGCAGTTTTGGAAGACAGATCCTCGTCTAGCCCCGCGATATGCGACCGGGGCCGAGATGCCCATCTGGGGGACGCCACCGCCCGAGTATAGTCGCCTGCTGGTGACCGTAAACCCGCCCAAACAGAGAAAGTCTGGCCGGTGGACGCGCCCGAAGAACAGAACCAGACCGGTTTGGGCTACCGGGAGAAAGACTCGCAATCGGACACATCCTAGAGCACGAGGTTCCGGGACTCTGTCTAGGACAGAGGTATCTTTCCGGAATGGCACGAGTGCCTTCGCGGATTTCCGGTTGGAGTCGGTCACACTCGGGTGGACTCGGCGCTACTATGGACGCCAGTGGAACTCGACTGGTATCGAACGGAGGAAATTGTTCAAGTGTATTCCTCAGGTGAGTCCCCGTGTGCAGTTTGAAGTGTTGGATTTGTGACTGGGGGGACTGAGGGTCAAATCCTCGATGGGTACCTTTTTGGCGAAGAATTTTGGGTATTTAGCGCTGACTGAAGACCGATTGTCGGTTAAGTACATGGCTTTGTCTAAAACTGCGCCAATCTTGAACAGCTATAACCTTCGCCTCTTCGTAATATCTCTAAGTCTCTGGTGTTGTGCCTCACTGCCATCTACCCTCCGAGTCTGTTTTTTACCTATTGATGTTGACAATAATACTTATAATATTCTAATTAATTGTACTGTCAAATATTTAAAGTCTCTATACTTTGAGTATGAAGTTTCATTACCCTATGTTTTGTACCTATTGGACTGTACTGTCAAATATTTAAAGTCTCTATACTTTGAGTATGAAGTTTCATTACCTTATGTTTTGTACATATTGGACTACACAAGTATCTGCTTTCTTGAACAGCTATAACCTTCGCCTCTTCGTAATATCTCTAAGTCTCTGGTGTTGTGCCTCACTGCCATCTACCCTCCGAGTCTGTTTCTTACCTATTGATGCTGACAATAATACTTGTAATATTCTAATTAATTATACTGTCAAATATTTAAAGTCTCTATACTTTGAGTATGAAGTTTCATTACCTTATGTTTTGTACATATTGGACTACACAAGTATCTGCTCTATTGAGCCATTACAAACATTTATCTCTCAGGGACGTTCATACAGACTAGTCAGGGTGGTTACAGGGAGGCTCAACCCGATATACTTTTTTTACTTTTACGAAAATATGAGTTGTTGCTTGGTGCCCCCCCCCCCCGATTTGTCTCCATGCCCCCCAGACGGGCGCGCCCTCCAGTTTGAGAACCTCTGTTCTAGGCAATTGCGTTCTGTTGGCTTTTCCCGACCCTACTCATACTGGGTGACCTTAATGAAAGGTAAAACCCACGTCACTAAAAACCCTCGCAGTCATACAGTGACGTTAAGTCAAACAAAGTTCTCAGAGCGAAATTGAAGGTGGTACAAATAAGGTTTATTACATTGATATTTACATTCTTTATGTATTTTTTCGTGAAATTCCCATACAAATTGTTCATTTTTAAAAACTTTTTGTAATAAATTAGGTTGGAAAAAAAATCGAGTTGTTTATTTCAAAGGTAGGTAATAGGTTTTTCTTCTGCTTCAACAAAAGCTACCCTAATGGAGCTATAATTTTCTAAATACTCGTTGCTAAATACACAAAGCCCCAAGTTTACAGGTTGTGATGTTTAAATGGTTGTTGGCCTCTAAGCATGGTCGGGGAACTAAGGCCGACCATTCACCATCAGGTAGACCTGACAGGTAAGCCTGAACAGGTGAGCCTGTCAAGTCTGCCTGATAGTGTATGGCCCAACTAACTTCGCAAGAAATTAAGGAGCGCGGCAGCGCTCCGCCCCGCCAAGTCAAGAAAGTTTGACCGCGCTACTAGATAGGTATGTATGCTTTCTACCTTTCTAACGAGTTATACCAAGACATATTCACGCATGAGAAAATGTGAAAAAAATCCCGCAAAAACCAGTTTTTTTGGTTTTTTGGCTTTATGGTTTTCTGGACAAAATTTGCATTTTCGTGATCCTGGTAAAAAGACCTTTAATTTGATATATAGGTCGACCAGGATTGGATAAGTCCTTCTATGGGGACAGACTGACTGACAGACTGACTGACAGACAGACCGACACCGAAGCGAATACAATAGTCCGTCCACTATACCTTTTATTATCAGTAATAATAAAGGAAGGACGGACCAGACCGACACCGAAGCGAATACAATAGTCCGTCCACTATACCTTTTATTATTAGTAATAATAAAGGAAGGACGGACTAAAAAGTTATTGAAGATCGGTCGGATATTTGAGCTTAGTCAGGAATCAGCTTAACTCCGTACGCAAAAAGTTCAATTCGAGGCATTAGGTGTAGGGGCAAACAGTCCTTAAGCATGGGTTGAGCTTCTACGAATCCAGAGCGCAAACCTATTGTGATTGTAGATTGTACCCACTATTCTATTTCATCTTGCCAGCCTAGTTAGCTTAGTTGGTGGTGCGTCTGCCTCGTAAGCGCTGGGCCGCGGGTTCGATTCCCGCCCGGGGCGGATTTTATCCTGATGGGATAATGTTCGTTCTCGGAACGGCTGGCTTTCTCCTATCCTGTCTTCCTTCTCTCTTCGATTTCGGGACGATAAGACCATAGCAGTTGCAGTTCCCTCTGTCAAACCTGTTAAAAAAAAAAGTCCAATTCGAGGCATAGGTGTAGGGGCAAACAGTCCTTAAGCATGGGTTGAGCTTCTACGAATCCAGAGTCTTCCTTCTCTCTTCGATTTCGGGACGATAAGACCATAGCAGTTGCAGTTCCCTCTGTCAAACCTCTTAAAAAAAATAAAAAATAAAAAAAAGTCCAATTCGAGGCTTAGGTGTAGGGGCAAACAGTCCTGCATGGGTTAAGCTTCTACGAATCCAGGGCGCAAACCTATTGTGATTGTACCCACTATTCTATTTCATCAGATACCGTGCGTACAAATACTTGCTACATAATTTCACGGGTCCCATGAATGGCAGCGCTCCGCCCCGCCAAGTCAAGAAAGTTTGACCGCGCTACTAGATAGGTATGTATGCTTTCTACCTTTCTAACGAGTTATACCAAGACATATTATAAGCATGTCCTAACGGATCTATACGAAGGATGAGACTTCAAACCAAAATGGTGGGTAAGTGACACTCTTCTCTGTACTTTCAATAAATCTGGTTCAAAAAGAAGGTAGGTAGATAGATCAAAAATCAAGTTGATATTGCCATTATTCTGATTATTCACAAAAGATACAAACGAGTTTTTGTAAAAATCCTCTAATATTGTAGTAGACACCTACTTGCGGACCAGCATGTTTTACTGAACAGCTCTTATGTAAAGACTTTATTGTAAAGTATAAATTTTGCTAGAAGTTGCCAATAAACGAACTCCTGAACACAAGTTGTGATTAGAGAATGTGCTAAGCACGGTTCATCATCCAACTTCAAAACCACACACGATACAATTTGTTTGCGAACTTAACTTCTAGACTTGGCCTCACAACGTAGTCTTTCTAAAGAGCATGGCACGTCTGTGCGGTAAATTTCAGACGTCAAGTCCGAGGGCTTTGTACGCGCTAGGGAGCGGGTTCGATCCCCTCCCGGGGCGAACTTTATCCTAAACAGATCAGGTTCGTTCTCGGAACGGCTGGCTTTCTCCTATCCTGTCCGCCTTTTCTCTTAGATTCCCGGACGATAAATCCTCCGCTATTACAGTTTCCTCTATCAAATATCTTATAATTTTCAACGAGCAAAAGGGGGGGGGGGGGGGGGGGGGGATGGTCCAAATTTTCGGAGTCAGCCCCACTTTCACAAAAAGCCCCAAAAGTCCACAGCTTAGATGTTGGGGCAAACAGCCTTAAAGGATGGGTTCAGCTCTTCTATGAATCTAAAGGGGGTGATGCTTCAAATTTTCAGAGTCCATCCCATAGTAATGGAGCAAAAATGAAGCCTAGGACCCCCTCGGCTCCCTAAATGCGCCCCCTGGCCAGTAGATTAGGAACTATTCTATTTAGTTAACTATTTATGACTAATTCACTTCTTATTATCTCCTCTTAGGTCTACATTCACTCATCCAGCACCTTACTGGCTTACATAAGCTTGGCCTAGTCTGCACTGTCCAGGTAGAATAATAGTAGTAGTGGTCGTCTGTTGAGTAGGAAGGTGTGGGTTCGAATACCAACCTATAACCGGGGATTTTATTTATCAAATTGAGAATTTGTGTTTTGTATTGAATTTTCGAAAGTAATCTATAAATAAATGAAAATGGTGGAGATTTCGAAACTCCCAATGAAATAAAATTATAGTGGAGATGTCAAAATTCCCAATGAAATAAAATTATAGTGGAGATGTCAAAATTCCCAATGAAATAAAAGTAGTGGAGATGTCAAAATTCCCAATGAAATAAAATTAGTCAAAACTCCCACGGATAACAAAATTACGAGTGTAGGTTTCAAACTTCTATCTTTTTACCAGGATCCTAAGCAGCTCTCTGAGTGTTCTCACGAGACTGAGTGCACCCCTAATTACTAATTAGCCATCTCTTCGTGTTGTTACCTCTTCAATCCTATCAACCATTCCATCATCACACTCTACCTCTTCAATCCCATCAACCATTCCGCCATCACACTCTAGCTCTTCAATCCCATCAACCATTCCATCATCACACTCAACCTCTTCAATCCCATCAACCATTCCATCATCATACTCTACCTCTTCAATCCCATCAACCATTACAACATCACACTCTACCTCTTCAATCCCATCAACCATTCCATCATCACACTCTACCTCTTCAATCCCATCAACCGTTCCATCATCACACTCTACCCATTCAATCCAATTCACCTCCTCAATTCCACCAACTAATCTATCATTTCACACTACGTCTTCGCTCCCAAATATTAACCCTATATCTTACCTACGCAAACCTTCTTTTAAGCAAGCAGATCGAAACTTTGTTCTTGAACCCTGCAATGCAGCGGAAGTGTATAAAATCGTTATGGGTCTTGAAAACAAACCCTCTTCAGGAGAAGATTCGATACCCATGACCATCATAAAGAAATCTATACCATTCCTTGCTGAGCTACTAGATAGGTATGTATGCTTTCTACCTTTCTAACGAGTTATACCAAGACATATTATAAGCATGTCCTAACGGAATTCACGCATATTTTATGTACCTACATATGCATGGGGCGTTAACAGAACTCACACATATGCAAGGTAGTTTTTGTCTTGTTCTTCGTCGGTTGACGTTGGTACGAAACGTATCGCAGGTACGTTTTGATCGCCGTCCGACGTCGCGTAGTGCGTCGCGTCGTCGCCTCATATGTCCACGTAACCAACCCGACGCTGGTGCGTTTCGTCACCGCGTCTATCTCATCCAACACGCGTTCCCCCAGCGTGCGGTTCACATGCGGTAACTTCCGTAGACAGGATTTCAGCTGGTCGCGCACGGCCGCGGAGTGGTTCTTGCGTCGAATGCGCTTCCATGCGACTTTGTACTTGACGGCGCGGTTGTGCGCGAGATATTTGTTGATTTCCGTGACGGAGAACACGGATGGTTTGCCTGCGAAATGAAAGGGGATTTTAACCATTGTGTCTCATGTTTTTTGAATGTTAAATAAGGTGTGTTTTCTTTTTGGAAATTGGAGAAACCCTTGACCTTTGATGGTTGGGAAATGGGAAGGCGCCGTATAATAAAAGTAATCTATCCCATTGCAGCCAGCTTAGTTACCTCAGAGGGTAGCATGTCTGCCTTATAAGCAATAGGTCGCTGATTCAAATTCCGCCCGGGCCGAACTTTATCCCAAACAGATGGGATTCGTTCTCGGAACGGCCTAAGTGGGGCCAGGAAAAAACTAGTACGAAGGGATTGTCCAGATGATCACCCATCCGGCTCCTGCTTCGTAAGCTGTAGATCGCGAGTTCGATTCTCGCCTGAAGCGAACCTTATCTCAAACAGATAAAGTTCATTCTAGGAATGACTGGTTTCCTCCTATCCTGTCCTCCTTCTCTCTTCGATTTCGGGACGATAACACCTCGACTTCCAGTTTCTGTGTTGGCTCACCTTTCCTTATCAAACCTACAGGTCTAAAATTTTGTACCTTATAAGGCAATTTTTTCGTCACTATCTCCCGGTCTATTTAGAGCTTTAGCTTACCAGTAAATATTTGAAGAAAAATTTCAGCGCTAGCTCCCGGTCTATTTTAGATTTTAGAGCTTACCGTCAAGGATCTTTACAAATCCTTTGAGAACATCATCATGAAAATGGATCAGTTCAAGATTATGCAATGCCGGAGAGACCTTGGAAGGTACTGCTTTATAAGAGCTAGGTTGTGGGTTTGTTTGTACGTTTTTTTTTTTTAAGATGAGTGTTTCACCGCCGTTTTTATTTCGTAGCAATGAAACAACTGCTACATTCGACGCAAGTGGTCTGTGTCGTAGCATGCCCATCCCGTAGTATGTCTCTCATCAGATGGGCGAAAAGAGACACAATACTCCCCATTTAGGTGCTGGGTCAACACGAGAACACCAGAAAGTAACCCGTAAATATTTGCAATCGAAAAACGAGTACAAATTTTTGTCGATGGTGGGATTCGAACCCGGGACCTTCTGCATGGCAAGCAACCGCGTTACCACTGGACCAACCGTGCCCCCTAAATGTGACGTTATGTGGGGAGTGTGAAGATACGGCTACTCATGCCATCCTCGATCTCGAATGAAACTCCCTAATAAAGAAAAAGTTATTGAAGATCGGTCGGATATTTGAGCTTAGTCAGGAATCAGCTTAACTCCGCACACAAAAAGTCCAATTGCCAGCCTAGTTAGCTTGTGAATTGTTAAAAAAAAAAAAAAAAAAAAAAAAAAAAAATAGAATCTACGTAAAATTGAACTAGG
The DNA here is from genome assembly GCF_000475195.1 of Diaphorina citri. NCBI lineage: Eukaryota > Metazoa > Arthropoda > Insecta > Hemiptera > Psyllidae > Diaphorina > Diaphorina citri. The sequence continues at coordinate 12,225 of NW_007379303.1, read as the reverse complement.
GTACACGAAACTACATAGAAATTGAAGAGGAGTTCACAAGTAGATCGAACCCTGCTAGAATGATACCAGAAGACCTAGAGATTGCGATTACCTAACTCTCTCACATACATGATCGTCTTAAACACAATGAGTGTAACTGACATCTCAAAGTCGAGTGTGAGGTTCTTGTTATGTTCTGAGAACCTCAATATCCGAATCTGAGAACCTTGGTTCTGCTGAGCACTGAGGCTTGAAAGCGGACAAACCAACAAGAACCTGGAGGTTGGTAAGGAGGTACATTGGTACAAGTGTACACTATAATGCCTATCTATGTATCTAAGGTACTGTGAATAACAATGTAAAGGAAATCTAGGTAGGTATTTATATAATTCTGAAGGTGTATGCGGGGATCTTTTCTAAAATTTTCAATAATTCTGGGGGGAAAAAGTCTGAAGTTTTGAACTCGGGCCAGATTCCTATTCATAAGAAAAAGACTGCGGGAGTAAAGGAACTTTTCAGTCTCATTCCTCATTCTGGGAGAATAAACAGGCAATCTCATTCTGGCAGGATAAACAAGGTATATTCTATTCTATTCTAATCTATAAATAGTTTCATTACGTCACAACTTTTTCAACGTGTGAATTTCTGTCTATAGCCCCCCCCCCATAGGACAGTTCAAAAATAAAACAGTATTTACCTACTTGACTTACGTAAAAAATCACCACCTTCTTTCTTCTAATAACCAGTAGCAGGGCCGTACCCAGAATTTTACTGAGAGAGGGGGCCCAAGAGTCCAAACATTGATCAACGGGGGGAGGGGGGGGGGATGGTCCAAATTTTCGGAGTCAGCCCCACTTTCACAAAAAAACCCCAAAAGTCCACAGCTTAGATGTTGGGGCAAACAGCCTTAAAGGATGGGTTCAGCTCTTCTACGAATCTAAAGGGGGTGATACTTCAAATTTTCAGAGTCCATCCCAAAGTAATGGAGCAAAAATGAAGCCTAGGACCCCCTCGGCCCACTAAATGCGGCCCCTGGCCAGTAGATTAGGAACTATTCTATTTAGCTAACCATTTATGACTAATTCACTTCTTATTATCTCCTCTTAGGTCTACATTCAGTCATACAGCACCTTATTACTGGCTTACATAAGCTTGGCCCAGTCTGCACTGTCCAGGTAGAATAATAGTAGTAGTGGTCGTCTGTTGAGTAGGAAGGTGTGGGTTCGAATACCAATCTATAACCGGGGATTTTATTTATCAAATTGAGAATTTTGGGTTTTGTATTGAATTTTCGAAAGTAATCTACAAATAAATGAAAATGAGTGGAGATGTTAAAACTCCCAATGAAATAAAATTAGCGGAGATGCCAAAACTCCCAATGAAATAAAATGAGTGGAGATGTTAAAACTCCCAATGAAATAAAATTAGCGGAGATGCCAAAACTCCCAATGAAATAAGATTAGTGGAGATGTTAAAACTCCCAATGAAATAAAATTAGGTTTCAAACTTCCATCTTTTTACTAGGATCCTAAGCAGCTCTCTGAGTGTCCTCACGAGACTGAGTGCACCCTAAAATTTTCGGAGTTTATAAAGTTATAGTCAATAAATAAATAAATAAATAATACAAATAATAAATAAAAATAACTTTGTCAAAACAATAGTGCCGTATGTTCAAATATCGATTGTTCTCATTTCAGAAGCTGTAATTTCTCCGAAAATCCCATTTATTTCTCTAGTTTTGTGATTTTTTCTTGCCTTTATTCTCATGTTTTGAATCTTTAATCATCGTTTTCATTCAAAATTCACCAAAACCCAATCTTTTCACTTCCGCACAGTTGATTTTTGCGTGACCTAGTTGTATGCAACGAACTACCGACCTACATGTTTGTACCTCGTTGATCCCCGTTTTTGTGATACTTTTTTCGAGCTAAATTTGTGTTTCTTCTCATTTTTGTTGTGTTTGGCGTATCGCGAAAAAAAAAAAAAAAAAAAAAAAAATCGTCAATAATAAATTGTTTAAAATTTTCGGAGTTTATAAAGTTATAGGTAGTAAATAAATAATACAAATAATAAATAAAAATAACTTTGTCAAAACAATATTGCGGTATGTTCAAATATCGATTGTTCTCATTTCAGAAGCTGTAATTTCTCCAAAAATCCCATTTATTTCTCTAGTTTTGTGATTATTTTTTCTTGCCTTTATTCTCATGTTTTGAATCTTTTATAATCTTTTTCATTCAAAATTCACCAAAATCCAATCTTTTCACTTCCGCACAGTTGATTTTTGCGTGACCTAGTTGTATGCAACGAACTACCGAACTACATGTTTGTACCTCGTTGATCCCCGTTTTTCGCAATTTTGTGATACTTTTTTCGAGCTAAATTTGTGTTTCTTCTCATTTTTGTTGTGTTTGGCGTATCGTACGACCGGTTTTACGTTCCTACTTGTCATTTAGAATGAATAACACCTTTGCGTTGTTCATTTCATCGCTGGTGTTTGTGTGTGTGTTTCGTCACTGCAATGGAGTTTTGTCGGTCAACGCTACACGTAAGTTACAAACCTTAACAGTTTAGCCATAATCCCCTGAACGATAAGTTGTGTGGTTTTTACTTTCGTTATACTAAAGCAGGGTTTGTGTCAGACTATAGTTAGCTTGGTTGGCAGTGCGTCTGCCTTGTAAAGAGTTCGATTCCCGCCCGGGGCGGATTTTATCCTGAACGGATAATGTTCGTTCTCGGAACGGCTGGCTTTCTCCTATCCTGTCTTCCTTCTCTCTTCGATTTCGGAACGATAAGACCATAGCAGTTAAAGTTCCTTCGGTACTTGTGCAGAAGTCACGTCCGTGGAATATTGCTACCAAAAGAACTGGCACAAACGAGCAAGTGACAACGTTTATTTTGGTGACGAAAAGACTGTGTTTTCTTTTGAGTCCAATTTTTCCTTTGTCTGTGCGTGGATCAGTGGTTTTCGATTTTTCTTTGTGTGAATAGGTACTTATAGCACTAAAATTTGTGTTTTTCGTCCAGATTTCTTCGGTTTTTTGCGGATAGTTTGGTCAAATCTTTTGACAGTGCGTCTTTTTCAGGGTACTCCTCATCAGTTTTTCTTTCAATCAACCTGATTGTACCACTTTTTTCGTGACTTTTCCCCCTTAGTTTCCGAATTCTTTGAACTATTACCGATTACCGTGTCAATGACATAATCCCATAGCTGTGCGAAGCAGTATCGGAATTCAGTGATAATGCTGACGAAATCCTGGAAGGTATTGAAGAAAGCAGAGTGGATGGAGAGGAATCTCAGAGCTCAAGATCGGAGAATAACAACCAGTTGGACCAGCTGCAGGCGGAATCTAGTAATAGACTGCGATCGGTTCGACCTGCGACGAAACAGACCAAGCAGTAGATTGTGAGACTGAAGAACTATGGAATCGGGGAATGGAGTCTCCATAGGTTATGATCGGAAGATCATATAATGGTGTCGAGTAGCCTCTCACGCCAAGACTGTCTGATGGAAACTAGGTCTACTCCGCAAAAGCTGAAGTCAGCCTTTTCCGTCATATTCGTTCCGTGACAGAATAAATTGAAAAATGATTGATTCTTTTAGTCACCTAGGTCCCCCCCCTCTAGGAAGGACAGTGGTAGCTGAAGAAGAGGATGACCATCCAAGGAGTCAGATTTGATCTTCAGATATGAAGATTATTTGGATTCTAGGTAAGAACTTCTTTCTTTTTACTTCTCAACCATTATTGAGGGCCCACCTCTAAGACTCTAAGACAAAGTGGTCAAGAATACTGACTCTCAACCGGGAGATGTTGGTTTCGAATCATGGCCGGGGCGGAAATTTCGCGGATAAACTTTTCCTATCCTGGATGGGCAATATGGGCATGGTCCTGAAGTAATGCGAAAGGAGTTCCGAGGTACAATGTTTTAACATCCCTAAAGGGAATTGGGCTAAAAATTAAAAACCAGGCTCAGCAGTGTATACTATGTTGATGGAATGGTGGACATTGGATCTGGAGGTTGCTAGTTCCATTCCATGGAAAGTCATAAAATTTAACGCAGGTATGTAAATGCTTAAACGAAACAGACCAAGCAGTAGATTGTGAGACTGAAGAACTATGGAATCGGGGAATGGAGTCTCCATAGGTTATGATCGGAAGATCATATATAATGGTGTCGAGTAGCCTCTCACGCCAAGACTGTCTGATGAAACTAGGTCTACTCCGTAAAAGCTGAAGCCAGCCTTTTTGTCATATTCGTTCCGTGACAGAATAAATTGAAAAATTGATTGATTTGTTTAGTCACCTAGGTTCCCCCCCCCCTTTAGGAAGGATTTTTAGTGGTAGAAATCTAGTTTAGTTAGTTTTACCCCATAGTTGTGCAGCCTAAATTTCCTGTAAAATATTCTCTCTTTTTGTACATACATAGATAGGTTTAGTTTTAAGGTTTTTTCATTTTGTCTTAAACTCAAGTAAAGATGAAAATATTTTTATAAAATTTGTACCCAGTTTCTTTTGTTTCCTGATAACAACAAAAACGAAGAAAAAAGTTTTTACTTGGGTATTTAATCTTATTTGGATGCGTATTTCTAATGACTGTTCAAAAGACCAGAAATAAAAGTTGAGCAAAAGACCAGAAATAAAAGTTGAGCAAAAGACCAGAAATAAAAGTTGAGCAAAAGACCAGAGAAATAGAATCAACCCAATGGATCACTGAAGTTGAGTAGCAACGCGAGTGGTTCTTATATGCGGATGGGCAAACTTCTAGGCCAGTGGTTCTCAAACTTTTTTGCAGGGCGCCCCCTTTGGGCATATTCTCATTTTTTCACGCCTTCGATTATGAGAGCTTACGACATTCAGGAGAATAGTGGAGATGTCTCCACCACGAACTTGTGAAGCATTGGATCAGAATAAAGGAATTCATGAGAAATTGAAGTAGAATCTGAGAATTTATGAGAAATTATATAATTATATTAAAATCCCCGACTTCACAAGAAATTGGACTAAAATCGAGGAATTCCCCAGAAATTGGGTTGGAGAATCTGTCAACAAAACCCAAACCAGGAGACCTTCTCTACCTAGCTCAAGTGAAACACAAACCAAGCAAACCAAACGAAAAGTCGGCGGAAAGAAATCTCAAGCCACACCTATGCCTGCTGTTTCACGGAAATCTGCTGCTGCGTCCACTACACCCAATCAGGACAAGGGCAAAGAAGAGGAGATAAAGCTCCTGAAGAAACTGAACATCGAACTGCTGCAGCGTCTAAAGTCCATTGAGAACGAACTAACATCTACAAGGCAGAAACTTCACGATCTGGAACAGGTATCCTTCACAAACACAAAAGAAGAGGAGATAAAGCTCCTGAAGAAACTGAACATCGAACTGCTGCAGCGTCTAAAGTCTATTGAGAACGAACTAACATCTACAAAGCAGAAACTTCACGATCTGGAACAGGTATCCTTCACAAACACGCCCACCACCGAGTGTCTGGCTTCCCCTGTTCTACCATCCGTGTCTGAATCCCAATCAGAAGTGACTACAAGTTCCAGTCATGACAATTCATCAGTGTCGGATTCACATGGACCTCGCCTCCTGGTGTGTGGGGATAGTATGACGCGGGACTTTGGTAATGTGTGGGGATAGTATGACGCGGGGATTTGGTTCCAGTCATGACAATTCATCAGTGTCGGATTCACATGGACCTCGCCTCCTGGTGTGTGGGGATAGTATGACGCGGGACTTTGGTAATATATTACAAGGACTTCTTCCCAAATATGATGTCCAGTGTTGCACCTATCCTGGAGCAACCCTCTCGTGTGCTATCGAAGATCTGCCAAAGCGTGTTAAGAAATTTACCAAGAATGATGTTGTGTTTATTCTAGCAATTTATCTAGGTGAAATAATCGGGGAACGATGTTTGTGACAAGCATTTAAATATGCTTAACACAATTAAAATTCCTTTTTTTTTAAAAAATTCCTTAATGTCTTTTTCTCCTTTTCCCTCTCTCCCCCTTCACCCCTCTCCTACCCTCTTCCCACTCTTTCTCCTCTGTCCATCCCATTCTTTCTCCTTTCTTCCTTCTGTCTCTTCCTTCTCCCCTCTCTTCCTCCTTCACCATAACCCCCTTGGCCTTTGTCCATCCAATTCTTTCTCTCCTCTTCCTTCTCTCCCTCTTACATCCTCTCCCCTCTGGTCTCTGTTCTTCCCATTCTTCCTCTCCTCTTCTCCTAATTCTTTCCTATTTCCCCTCTTCCCTCTCTCCCACCCCCACTCTCACCTCTATACTCTTCTTTTTCCTCTCCTTCTTCTGTCTTCTAGTCTTCCTTCTTCCTATCTCCCCTCTTCCTTCTCTCTCACCTCCATCCTCTCCCTCTGCAATTTGTCCTTCCCATTCTTTCTTCCCTCTTTCCTCTTCTCTTTTTCCTTCCTTCTTTCCTCCTCTGTGTTCCTTCTTCCTCCCCTCCCCCCTCTCTCCCACCTCCCTCCTCTCCCCTCTGTCCTCCAGATCGAAGTCCCTGGACCTAGCACCCCCCTCACCAATCCCATACCTCTCCTCTACCAAGTCCTCAAGCAAGACCTGGCCCACTATGTACCAGCTCCAGTCTCCAGTACATAGGAATACGTTGGGAGTACATAGCCAATCTCTCAAGAAGTACATAGTTTGGACTAAATAAACAGAAATAAGTGTGTCCGTCCGCCAAAACCCCTCCCACCCCCCCCCCCCCCCCCCCCCAAAAAAAAAGATTAGGTACCTACTTACTTTTTATTGACATTGGAGCAATATCGAATAGGGTGAGGAGTTGTCGTGTGATGTTCACATCATTTTTTTTTTTTACTTAACATAATAATAGGTACCCACTCACATGTTTACCGACATGATAATGTGATCACTGGTCAGTTTAAGCAAGGGGGTTACGTTATGTTAAAATAATATATATGTACTTTACGTTATGTTAATATATTTTACTGATTCTTCGATTCCATTCTGAAACCATTTTGTAAACCTTCTTTTGATTTGTTTCGGTAAACATTGCGCGTGGTTGGTACCTGGATGGGTGACCATCTGGGCAATGGCGTGCTCCTGATTTTTCCCAACCCCTCCTTAGATTGGGTGAGGTTCATATTATGAGAAAGTGGTTAGCTTGTCGTCGAATGGAGGGTAAAACCCGCGTCATTAAAAACCTTAGTTGTTGTACAGTGTACAGTGACTTAAACCCACATCGTAGATTTAATAATAGGTATGCAGGTATGCATACTTTTGTAAATGTAAATGCAATTTCTTTGTGTTATTATGTCACAACTTTGGTGCTCACTGCATCATTGTAGGATTTTTTCCCAATATCTCAATAATCCTATCATCCAATGTTTACCTGCCATGCTGGCACCGGTCGCTATGCGCATTTACATGTCAAAGCTACTCATTTTCCTCACGAGGCTGAGTGGGCCCCGCAACAGCCAGTCACGGAATCAATTATCTGCATGATACAAATTTCTTGACTGACCCTCTGTCCCGGCGGCAATTTTTAAAATTTATTTTATATTTATTTTTGTTTGCTTTGTAATTCGCTTGTTTGTAATATCTAATTTAAATGAAAAGTATAATATAAACGTGCAAACTAGAGATAAAAAGTAAAAAATGAATTCAGATTGTACGCGTCGCGGAAAAAAAATCAAAATTTCGAATTTCCCGCCAACTTTACACGCTCATGAAGGCTTTGTTAAGTTACCACATCATTTTCCACACGCCAAGAAAGGCCGAGAATGGCCTATCTCAGCCCAGTACATAAACACACCCTGTATGCATAATACCTCTAATTGTAATGTAGTTTTATTTGGAGTAAGTATATACCTACTCCGTACCTTATGATCTATTATTCTATTTGATAGGTAGGTACTCCATTATTGGAACTTGGTATATTGGTATACTTAGCCTGGCAAATCATGAGTATCATGTCATTTATATTGATGTCAATGGTTGATAGATCCACATGATGGATACCAATTCGCGTATTACCTTGATCTGAATGCGTTTTATATATCTATCAGCAGTAGGCATGTTGATACTTACACCTCTTATTCTATGGATAGATCTTCTTCTTTTTCTTCGCCTTTTCCCGTGTACACAGACGGGGTCGGCGTTTTTCGTCAGCCTCTCAATCAGCCCTAATTATAGGGTTGTTGCTTTTAGGGTGACATTTGGTTTTGGCCACAAATTTTACTAGTGGATGCCCTTCGCACTCAACCTTTGTATTCCTGTAGCAGGGGAAATTTCAGGCTGGTATCCTCCCAGTTTAAAGTGCACCCCGTATTCCAACACTTCAGCTTCGGCCCTGATTATACAAAGAAGAACATAAGAAATTGGCCATTTTTATGTACACAATAATAAGGAATACATACTTATTTACTTATTAGAACTTCAAAAAGTTATCCCTAATAGGTAATTAGGTAACAACCCTTTATCCTTTAATTTAAAGCTTCATTCTTCAGTAAACACCCTATAAGCTCGGCCCTGGCTACAATGAAGCAAGTAAATAAAGAGGTACATAAGAAGTTGGCCATTTGTACACAAGAATGAGAAGTTATATATAAATATTTACTTTATGTAATAGGTAAATATAGGCAGTCCTGAGTCTCAGGAAGTAGGTCAGGTTGAGAGTGACTCCGCGGATAGCTGGTATATAAGTACCTGAACATTAAGATATTATAGATATATGTATATTATAGGTATCTAAACGTTAAGATATCGTGAAGCGTGGTAGATACTTAACTTGGTTCCAATACCGGTCCCAATGGCGTAGACTTAAGTACCTGAGTATAGTTGTTAATGCTTACTGTCAGTAGTTTGAGCAGGGTGAATCCAGACTTCCAGAGCTAGATTAGGATGATCCCCCCCAAACACATTTCCGTGAGAAGCACGTGTTCCTAATGGTCACCCGTTCGGATACCAACCACACACGCGTTGCTTACCTTCAGTGGTCCCTCGAGAAATGGTTCTATGCATTGTAGAAATCACTCAGGATCAGGAAAAGGATCCTTACCTTTCGTCAAAACGGGACAACCTTTTCGAAAGATCGAAAGTTACCTGTGACGAAAGTATTCTTTAAATTTAATGACCAAAGGCCGGATTGGGCCAGAAATCTAATCAAAAGATTTTCTCTATTTTTCCAACGTTTTTCTGGACTTTCCTGAAATTTGGATACAAGGTATCTATAACAATTGGATTGGGTAAAGGATAGGCGAAACTAAAAAGAAAATTGAAAAATGGGTAGAAACTTGAAGCTTACTTCTGTTGTTGAATAAAGACCTAATTCCAGTGCCATTTATATCTTATGGACCTGCGGACCTACCAATTTTTTGCACTCAAATTCCATTCAGAATGTGTCTGAAATAATGGTACCTACACACGAATCCTAAATACCTACCTACTATTTCAAGGTCCCTATATCCTATAGGTACTTAATGTTTACAGATACCTACACTATATTACATACGTGTATGAACTTCGACTTGAATTCAAATGTAGACCCCACAGCGCGAGTGCAGAAATTTGGCAATCAGTTCAAACTGTAAATAGCAAGCGACCTTGAGGATTTTGGTTTTAGCTTCATTTTATTCTACACTGTAACGTTAGTGGTGTATAGTGGCAGACTTTGAATCTGGAGGTTGGTGGTTCGAGTCCAAGTCAAGTCATAAAATTTAGGGAGGTGTAGGTACTTAGGTAGGGTGTCTAGTCGTACCTTGGCCCCCGTTGTACCTTGGTCCCCTGGACTTTTCTGGTAACTGGCGCCACCTATCGGGTCCGAAAAATATGTATCTGATGCGTAATTTCACAACGAGCTCATAGCAATTTGATTTGTAAACAAATCAGTTGTCGTTGAGAAGTTAATAAAGTCGTGTTTTGGTCTGTGTTTCGAACATTTTTTAAAAAAAATTGTTTTGATTGGAAGGTAAGTTATTATTACTTTTTTTTTTTTTTTTTTTTTTTTTTTTTTTTACGATCCACTCAAAAAATCTCGAGAATTGATTTGAAATTTGAATTTCTTTAAACGCTGAAACATAAAATCTTACCTGTGCAATTACTGGCACGGCCTAAAGCTGTGCCCTTCCTAAGACACGGCACAATACCTTGCCCGGCACAATCCTTTGTTAACGCCTACTTAAAAAAGAGGGAAAGAAAGGCCCAACCCATCCTTTAGGGCTGTTTGCCCCTACACCTAAGCCTTAAGGTGGTCTTGTTTATAAAGGGCGTACTTACTCGGAGTTTCGGCTGGGCATATCTGTTTTCCGTTTAGCCAGATGGTCTTCACCTTGGGACTGCCTCCATTCGGTTCAAATCGGACCATTATCCGAGTTGTCATAGGTCGACTGGGATCCAGAACTTGCTCCAGGTTGAGGATGGTGAACTCCTTGTTATTCGAAGTGGTCACTTCTCCTAGCCATGACTGAAAATCAATGGAACAGTTGTGCTGACTTAGGTGAGGTTTTAAAGTCAAAGAGCTGCCAGCCTAGTTAGCTTAGTTGGTAGTGCGTCTGCCTTGTAAGCGCTAGGCCGCGGGTTCGATTCCCGCCCGGGGCGGATTTTATCCTGATGGGATAATGTTCGTTCTCGGAACAGCTGGCTTTCTCCTATCCTGTCTTCCTTCTCTCTTCAATTTCGGGAGGATAAGACCATAGCAGTTACAAACCCCACCCCTAGAGTCCACCGTACAAAACATCTAGGGTCCAAGGTACAACATCCTTAGGGTTCAAGGTACAACATCCTTAGGGTTCAAGGTACAACATCCTTAGGGTTCAAGGTACAACATCCTTAGGGTTCAAGGTACAACATCCTTAGGGTTCAAGGTACAACATCCTTAGGGTTCAAGGTACAACATCCTTAGGGTTCAAGGTACAACATCCTTAGGGTTCAAGGTACAACATCCTTAGGGTTCAAGGTACAACATCCTTAGGGTTCAAGGTACAACATCCTTAGGGTTCAAGGTACAACGCCCTGGGGGCCAAGGTACGACGGATAAAAAAGGTGTAAAAAAAAATGTTGGCCAATTTAGTAGAAATTTTGGGAGGTATTAGTTTTCAATGAGTAGATGAAAAAAGCTATAAGGCGTGTAGTCCTATCTCCAACCCTTCAACCCCAAATTTGCCTTCAAAATTTGAAGATTTTTTCCATTTAGAATACATTGCGACCAAGGTACAAAGGGTATGGGTCCAAGGTACATAGGGTAGTTGTACCTTGAACCCCAAAAAGGTGGTGTCGGAAAATTGGGTATATCTCTTAATTAAAAATTAGTAAAACAATCATTGCTAATTGTATAGATAGCCAAGAAAATTTCCTTTCTAAATCAATTAAAATTATGCCAATAACATTAATAGAAAAAATTAAAAAAATCAAAAAGTGATTTTGGGGGCCAAGGTACAACCAGGCACCCTATTTATATATGGAGGGGGGGACGGACGATATGTGTGACAAGCATTCATGCCTAACACAATTGGGCAGCATTTAGCAGAAAAGAATGATCCATAAGGGGAATTGCCTTATGGAATATGGATGGTTCTTTTCTGCTTAACTTGAAAACTCTCTGTGGTTAATTCTGGCATAACTGAGTTTGATTCAGCCTGTATGAGGTATGCACCGAATAGCATCTGAAACCACAAGTTGGTAGATACCTACCTACTTCCAAACAAAGGTTCACCTAACCAGTAAAATAGTAAAACGTGTCGTTTTGAATCTGTGCCAATCGTGTCGACTTATAAATAATACAAATAATAAATAAAAATAACTTTGTCAAAACAATATTGCGGTATGTTCAAATATCGATTGTTCTCATTTCAGAAGCTGTAATTTCTCCAAAAATCCCATTTATTTCTCTAGTTTTGTGATTATTTTTTCTTGCCTTTATTCTCATGTTTTGAATCTTTTATAATCTTTTTCATTCAAAATTCACCAAAATCCAATCTTTTCACTTCCGCACAGTTGATTTTTGCGTGACCTAGTTGTATGCAACGAACTACCGACCTACATGTTTGTACCTCGTTGATCCCCGTTTTTCGTGATATTGTGATACTTTTTTCGAGCTAAATTTGTGTTTCTTCTCATTTTTTGTTGTGTTTGGCGTATCGCACGACCGGTTTTACGTTCCTACTTGTCGTTTAGAATGAATAACTCCTTGGCGTTGTTCATTTCATCGCTGGTGTTTGTGTGTGTGTTTCGTCACTGCAATGGAGTTTTGTCGGTCAACGCTACACGT